>NW_020954610.1:29288790-29304015 GCF_900497805.2 Vombatus ursinus
AAACTAAAAATCTATTTTGTGAAGTAATTGATACAGAGATTATTGTTGCAGTGAGGGTAGAAACAGAATTAGGAAAACTTCAAATAACATTGAAGAAACATAATCATGATTTCTCCCTGCAAAAAGGTCTTGCAAAGGAACATAGATTCTTATTTGTGACTGATATTCTAGTGAGTATTACATTCTATATTCTAAATATAGAATTCTACTTCATATTCTAAATATAGAATTCTACTTCATATCGTATTTCATATGGCCTGTTATCATAATTTTTCACTATCTTTATGCAAATAGGCTGAAAGAAGATATAGAAATAGTAGAAATGCCCCAAAGATTGTTGGATTTAAATTGTTTAGCAAAACTAGCCTGAATCCTCATCATGAGACGGCCTATACTTTTTTCAATAATTCAAATCATTCTTGGTGAATTAATAATGAAGCAACCTCAAGATTTATTTTAAGATTTCCATCAAGACTTATGAGAAGACTCGAGACAAATTAATTCATTACTATGTATTATGTATATATACATACATATATACATTTATACATGCATACACACATACATACATGCACATATATATAGTAACATGTACAATTTGCTCATCTTATCTATAAGATTAAGTACTTCCTAATAACAACAGAACTGGACCATAACAAGTCCCTATATTTTGGAATTTCAGCTGCATAATCTTAAACTGTAGAATTTTTTTAAAAATTAAAGTATTATTTATTTATTTTTAACATTAAAAAAAGTTTCAAATTCTTTCCCTCCCTCCCTTCCCTTAAACATTAAGAAGTTAAGCAATATGATCTCAACTATACATATGGAGTCTTGCAAAAAAAAATTTCCACATAAGTCACGTTTCCAAAAAAAAAGAAAAGAGAAAGCAAAGACTAAGAAAATTAAGGAAAGTGGAAAAATTACATTTTAATTTCTACTCAGACTTCTCTGGAAGTAGAGAGCATTTTTTTATCATGTGTCCTTTGAAATTGTCTAGGACCATTGCATTGGCCAAAACGGCCAGGTCTTTCACAGTTAATAATTATTACAATATTACTGTGTTGTTTTTTATGTACAGTGTTCCCTAGTTCTTCTCACTTTACTCTGCATCAATTCATGTAGGCCTTTCCAGGTTTTTATGAAACCATCCTACTTGACATTTCTTATATCACAACAGTATTCTATCACAATCACCACTAGTTGATCAGTCATTGACCAAATGATGGATATCCTTTCAATTTTCAATTCTTTGGCACAACAAATGAAGCTGCCATAAATATTTTTGCACATATAGATTTTTCTTTTTCTTTGATCTCTTTGACTACAGATCAGATGGTGGTATTGCTGGGTCAAAGAATATGCACTGTCTTATATCCTTTTGTGAATAGCTGTAAATCATTCTCCACTATGGTTGGAACATTTCGTGACTCCACCAAGAGTTTAACTGTAGACTTTACCAGTCCCTCCTTGTGGGAACTTGGTCGCAGAAGAAAATTGCAGATATAAAACATATATTACACAATAAATATTGTAAAAATATATTTATTGTATTTGCAATAAATATAATTGTCATTTTTAATATTTCTGTCTTATATTAGAATTTAACATGTATAAAAATGTGCTTTCATTTTTAGTAAGTTCCTATCTTTTTAAAAATTGTATCATTGGTGAAGGTTTTGGGTTCTGTACCCTACCGCCTTTTTCTTTATAAAACCTATGTTTTTTATTATTTGATTTTGCATATCACAGAGGTCTTTAGGAATGCATATATCACATTATACCAGAACTGAATACACATATTATGCAGGTATGTATGTATATACATATGTACATACATATGTGTTATATACACACATGTTTGTGTGTACACACATAGCTTTTTTATTTCCTATAGGTTGAGCATTTATTGCTATTGGTATTTTGACAAAGGAATGGGACCTCACACTTCTGTTTTCTTTCATGTAAAGTGGCACATTCAGTTACTAATTACTCTGTCACTAGGTGTAACTAATGATCACCATGACTGTTAGCTGCTGATTGCCTTCTGAGCTTCCCCTCAATGTCATGTCAGGCAAAATTACTGTGGTAATGTAGGAAAACTAATTAGGCCGTGATGACATTAGTGGTGGACAGTTCTTATCAATTTTAGCCTGAGCTTGTTAGAATTTTGAAAAATGAAAACAAAGTAGAAACATTCATTTCCAAGCAACCCATTCTAGTCACTTTTTTAATTCAAGTGACATGAAAAATCATGATTTCTTACCCAGAATGCACCATGCAGAATATAAAGTGTGAGGATAGGATTGCCTGGCAGACCCAATAGGACACATGGACACCTTTTTAATCATTTACCAATTTCCTTTTTGAGTATTTGTGGTTGACTTCAGAAATAGGCTGTATAAATAATAACAGCAAGTTAATATTTGAATAGTGTTTTATGGTTTACAAAGCATTCTTCTCTCA
The DNA here is from genome assembly GCF_900497805.2 of Vombatus ursinus. Classification (NCBI taxonomy): domain Eukaryota; kingdom Metazoa; phylum Chordata; class Mammalia; order Diprotodontia; family Vombatidae; genus Vombatus; species Vombatus ursinus. The sequence continues at coordinate 29,291,257 of NW_020954610.1, forward strand.
ACAATGTTAATATAAAGGTATGTTAAGGTTTTATTTTAAGAATGAAAAAGGAAATATTTCAATGAATGACCTAGAACATCAATGTAAGAATAGAATGCACAGTGTAAAATATGTAGATACTTACAAGACTGAATTTGTAACTCGGCTACACTACAAAGGAGGAATAATGTCAAGACATTCCTTGGAACAAGGGATTATCCTATGTATATATCAATGATACAGAATTTCCTTGATTCCATTGTGATCTTAGTGAAACATTTTCAATTGAAAGTAATTTTTCTCACTCAAGAACTTATACTGATAATAGTAGCATTTCTTTCTTTTCTGAAATGTTCTTTTTTCCTTTTGTTATATTCCTACCAAGGGCAAACTCTGAAAAGCCTAATAGTGTGTTTAGTCCAGTTGTTTATGTAGGTCAAAACTTTTGTGTACATATTGGAAGCCTAATAACTTTCAGTGTTCTTCACTAGAAGCCCTTCCTTCCATTTCCCCTCAATTCACAGGGATGTGAAAATAGATAAGGATGTCTTCTGTTTCCTATTGTCAGTTCAAGATCATTACTCTATCACCATATTTCTAAGTGCTGAAAGGAATAATATGAGAACACCTGGGAGACAAGAAATCCTAACCCATCTTTGTGTTCCTGTGATTTGGGGTGAAGGGGTATGGAAGGTGAATGAGTGAGAGTGATGAATTTCAGCTGAATATGTACATCTGGGTTCATAGAAATTTTGTATCATTAATATACAAATATGATATAACAGTCAATGAAATATGTGTGAATATGATACATGATATCTTTTGAGATTCATGTAATCCCTTCATATGTCTTTCTTCTCTGTTTTTTGCTGCATAGGTCTGACCCCAATCTTACAATGTTTTTAGTGATTTTAGTAGCTACCTACTGATTTTCTTATCTAACCTACTTTTTCTGTCTTCAGAGATTTTAATATTTATGTTGGTTATTTTACTGCATTATCAACAGTTTGGACTACTGAAACTGATTACTAAAAGCTATTCCTATTTCTACTTTCATCTCTTCTTTAGTTCATTCTTCATACTACTGCAAGAATAATACTTTTTTGGTGTCACTCCCTTGATTAAAAAAAAAATAGTGACTCCCTCTTGCCAACCAAAATAAAGTTCACATTCTTTCATCTGGTATTCCAGGTTCTCTGTAGTCTAGTACCCTGTTACATTTCCAGCTTTATCTTGCCTTATTACCTTCCAAATATTCTATATGCCATCAATCTACTTTAGTTTTCTGTTCCTCAAACATCCATAAAATCAGCCTCCTCTGTGCTTTTGCTTACAGTTCCTCACACTGGAAACACCATCCCTTTCTCATGTCACCACTGAATCCCTACTCATTCATTGCAGTCTAACTCAATGTTGCACACTCCATGAAGCTTTCACCAATTACCTCAATCAACTATCTCAATCATGCCATAGAACCCGTTGTTTTGTATCTCTCCTAAAAGAAGATTGTTAGAAGTTTTCCTTGATGATTTGACAATAGCATGTAGCAGAGTAATGTAAAAAATCTAACAGAAAATATATAAAGAAATATCTCCTCAAGTATGACTGAAATATAAAGAATTCACTATTGGAGAAAGGGCATTAATGGGATGTACTTTTTATTGACTCTCTGACTGAAGAATCAGCTACAACCTTGTTAGCTTCTTAAAAAGCAAAAGCTAGCTTGAGAAAAGAGTTCATTCTTTACCTTTTCCCTTGCACCTCTTTGGAGTTGTAGGGGAAAAGGTATAGGTTCTTTCTCTTGTGTATCCCACATTAGCAATGTGCCATTGCAGCAGACATATGTAGCAGTACCAATGGGGGAAAAACAAACAACAATGGAGTATCAATGTATAGTCTTAGCAAAAAGGGTGCATAGACTCTTTCTTTGATCATGGCTTCCAGGTAATCCAATTAAATTGTCTTTTCTTCATGTAGTTCCCTGGTCAGTTTTTTTTTTTCTATTTTGTTTTGTTTTGTTTTTCTATGAGCCATTTCTGATTTTTTCTTTTTTTTTATTCTTTTGACTTTGTTAAATTGTTTCTTGATATCTCATGGAGTCATTAGCTTCCATTTGCTCAATTCTAATTTTTAAGGAATTATTTTATTAATTAAGGTTTGGTCCTCTTTTTCCATTTGATCAATTCTGCTTTTTAATGAATTCTTTTCTTTGGTGATTTTTTTTCCTCTTTTGCAATTAGGCCTCTTATATTTTTAAGGTGTAATTTTCTTCAGTTTTTTTTTTCCTCTTTTACCAAGTTGTTAACTCTCTTTTCATATTTTTCTTAGATCACTCTCATTTCTTCTCCCAAAATTTCCCCTACCACACTTATCTCTTTTTAAAACTTTTCTAGGAATTCTTGTTTTCCTTGTGTCCAATTAGCATTTTTCTTTCAGACTTTGCCTGTAGCTATTTTCACATTGTTGTCTTCCTCTGAGTCTGTGTCTTGCTCTTCCTTGATACTCTAGTAGCTTTTTCTGGTCAAATTTTTTGTTGCTGTTTGCTCATTTTTCTAGTCTATTTATTGCCTTTGGCCTTTAGGTAAAATTTGGGCTCTACTCACCTGGGGTGTGGAGGCACTGTTCCAAACTTCAGATTTTTTTTTCCTTTGTTGTTTTTAGAGGTAGTTCTAGGGTTCTGCAAGCTTGTGATGCTTCAAAAGTGGTATGATGTGGGGAGAGGCAAAGAAACTGTTATGGTTTGTACTCTAGTCTTTACTCTGGAAAGACTCCTATTCCTATATAGCCACAAGCAATAATGTTCCTCAGGGTCCTGAAATAGTCCCCCTACTCCCTTGTTTGTGACCATAAATGCTCTTCTCCACCCCAGAAGTACAAACAGGAACTATGACCTGGAACTGTGCATGGGTAATGTGACAGGGTCCCAGGCTCACTCAGTTCAGATTCTCTTTAATCTCTTTCTGACCAGTTGTTGACCTCCTGACCATCTCTGGGCTGAGAACTCTTGATGATGCTGTTGTTGCTGTTGCAGCTGACTCTAATGCCTCCCCCTGGTGCTATTGCTATATGTACTCTGGACTGGCCTCCACTCTGGTGTCACAGATATGCCTTGCTGGCTTCCTTGGCCTATAAAATAAAATGTCTCAGTCTGGCCTTTTGTTAGTTTTGCTTCTCCAGAATTCAATTGGAGGTGTTATTTTAAAGTTACGTAGAGGGCAGTGTTTTGAGAATTTGTCTGGCTCGCTGACTCTACTTTTCCACCTTTGTTCTGCTCCCTTTTTAAAATTTCTTTCTTTGTTGTCATTGTTTTTCAAATATAATCAAAGCATTAGGTTCCCAGGAGTCACATAAGGGAAATGTTAGAATTGTCTGACCATCCACCAATATTGTATCTAATGACTAGTGCATATTATTAAATATTTAATTAATATAGAAGTTATATTTCTAAAGACAATTAGTAAACAATGTAAGCTGTGTTATTATGTTAAGGTTTTAAGTGTGACCCTGACAAGAAATTAAGCTTTCCAAGGACTGGCTAGTTCGTTACAAAATGCCTCATTACTTTTAGGTTGCCTATTTACTAATAAATTCATTTGCAATGGAATGTATAAAACAAAAAAAAAAGTGTTGATTATGTTATACTAAAACTTAAAAGAGTGAGGAAGACTAAAAACTAAAGATAAGAGAACTTCGCATTTACATTTATTCCACGTTGTAGAAAATATCTATCAGTATCAGAACTATTTTCATGTGTAGATAAGAAGGTGAAATATGAATCAATGTAAATTCAGTGATCTAAACTTCACGGTACTTTAATCATGCTAGACAAGAAACCTCTACATTATAGCTTCTAAAACTTTTGGCTTCCAAAGCCAAAGGTTTTCACTTGTACCTGGAAAAAATATTCAATTATATTTAATCTTCTAGATAAAGTCCCAATAAGCTAATATGTCATAGCATTATGAACACTTAAACTAAAAATAATAATAATAATAATAAATAAAAAGGTATTTCCTATGTTCATGGAGGTTCAAAAACACCAGTATTCAGGATTTATTATCAGGCAATATAGACAGCCAGATCCTGATAAATGGGAATAATGAATCCTGTAAAGCAGATCTTATTATTCAAATTCTCTCTACATTTTTCCATTGGCCTGGAACCAGTTGTTACTATATTTTACAAAATTAAAACTTTGAATAGTGTGAATTTAAATACACGTGACCACTTCAGGAGATTTATTATTAACACTAATTAGTATCTAGGGATAAGTTCAATGAATTCATTTATAACTGATATTATTAACAGTTGCTTGAGGCTCAGAGAGATTAAATCACTTGATCATGGTATTTCAGCTAGTAAGTGTCAGAGGAGGATATCTACTCAGTCTTTCCTGACTATGAATTCAATATACTTTCTACTTTATATTTGTCTGACTAGCATCAGATGTTTCAAATTTAATTTAATAAAAATTTATTAAGTGACCTTTGTGTGCAAAGGGCTAATCAATTTTATCATATATTTTACTCACACTTGCTTAATTGATAAAGTCAAATTCTGTATATCTGGAGTCAAGAGTAGTCACTGTTCTGAGTAGCACAAAATGCTTTTTTTTTTTTAATACTATAACTATTGGGTAATATTTCTAGCTAGAAACTGGAACTATCGGGTAGCAAGTCTGGTAAGTTCAATTGAAACCAGAATCTAAAAATAGAGTAACTATAAAAACAAGTAAGAATCATATATTATTAATTGCCCCATAAGCATATGGAGAAAATGGATTCTCAGTGAATCCCTATTAAATTTTTTTGTAAAATGCCAAAAATTATGTGGACGACAACAACATCTAGTTGCTTCACAAAATGTTCTACAAGTATTATCTCATTTTCCCCTCACAACAACCCTGGTGAAGGTTGTAGGCATCCATCATCATCATCATTCTCATTTGAGAGAGGAGGAAAAAGAGACTGAGAAAGGTTAAGTTACTTGCCAAGGGTTACAAAGCTATTAAATATCTGAGACTGGATTTGAACCCAGATCCTTCTGACTCCACATCCATTACAAATTACTATGACACCCACCTTCCTGTACTGAAATTGAATTACAAATAGAGAAATCCCAAAAAGCAATATATTAAAATTAGTAAGTACATGAACTATGAACTTTACCTTAAAGTGTGTCAGTCTGACATAACCTCAACTATTTATGGGATCATGGGGTAAAAGAATTTAGAGTTAGAAGAGTTTTAATTTTTAAAATATTTTCATTTAAAATTTTGGGTTTCAAATTCTATTCCTCACTCCCTCATTCCCTTCCCTCCTCCCTCCATGAGATGGCAAGCAATAAAATATAGGTTATGCATACACAATTAGTTATAACCATTCCATATTAATCATATTGCACAAGAAGACTTGAATGAAAGGGGAAAAAATGAAACAAAGAAAGCAAAAAAACAAAAATTAAAACATCCTTCAGTCTATATTAAAACAATAGCAGTTCTTTGTCTGAAGGTGGATCCTGTGATTCATCATTAGTCCATTGGGATTCCTTTGGATCATTGCATTGCTGAGAATAACTAAGTCATTCACAGTTCTTCATTGAACAATATTACTGCTACTGTATACAATGTTCTCCTGGTTCTGTTCATGTCAATATACATTAATTCATGTAAGTCTTACCAGATTTTTCAGAAGTCATCCAGTTTGTCATTTCCTTTAGTACAATAATATTCTATTATAATAATATACCACAGCTTGTTTAGCCATTCCTGAATTGATGGATATCCTTTTGATTTCCAATTCTTAGCCACCACAAAAAGCTGCTATAGATACTTTTGTATATATATCTATATATATTATATATATCTATATATTATATATAGATGTATAGATATATATAATATATATAGATATATAGATTCCCCCCTTTTTATGTCTTTGGGATATAGACCTAGCAGTGGTATTGGTGGATTAAAGGGTATTCACAGTTTTATAGCCCTTTGAGCATAGTTCTAAATTGCTCTCCAGAGTGGTTGAATCAGTTCAAAACTCCATTAACAGTGCATTAGTGTCCCAGTTTTCCCACATCATATCCAACACCCAACATTTTCCTTTTCTGTCATAATGACCAATTTGATAGGTGTGGTGTGGTACCTCAGAGATATTTTAATTTGCATTTCTCTAATCAATAGTGATTTAGAGTATTTTTTAAATTTGACTAGATAGCTAGTCAATTGAATTAGAATAGACAATAAGAACACTGAACTGTCACTCTTTGAGGATGATATAATGTTACATTTAGAAAATGCCAGGAGTCAACTAAAAAAACTATTTCAAATTATTAACAATTTAGCAGAGTTGCAGGATATAAAATAAACCCATATAAATCATCAGCATTTCTATATATTACCATAGATAGCTTTTATTTCTTTGTCTAAAAACTGCTTGTTCATAATCTTTGACTATTTATCAATTGGGGAATGACTTGTATTCTTGAAAATTTGACTCAGTTCTCTATGTATTTGAGAAATGAGACCTTTATCAGAAATAGTTGTTGCAAAAAAAAAATCCCCAGTTTTCTGCTTTCCTTTTAATTTCATTGCATTGGTTTTTTTTGTGCAAAAACTTTTTAAATTTTATGCAATTAAATTATCTATTTTACATTTTGTAATGTTATTTATATCTTCTTTAGAGCTAAATTCTTCCCTTTTCCATAAATCTGACAGATAAACTACTCCATACTCTCTTAAATTGCTTATGGCATCATGCTTTCTGTGTAAATTACATACCCATTTTGATCTTACCTTGTTATATGGTGTGAGATATTGAACTATAACTAGTTTCTGTTGTAATATTTTCCAATTTTCACAGTAGTTTTTGTCAATGAGTTTTTGATCCAACAGCTTGGATCTTTAGGTTTGTCATAGATTTCCATAGTTATTTACCATAATGCAATTTATAGCTAGTCTGTTCCAGTTATCCACCACCCTATTTCTTAGCCAGTACCAGATTTTTTTAATAATTACCACTTTATGGGGTAGAGCCAAGGTGACGGAGTAAAAGCAGTGACTTGCTTGAGCTCTCCCTCAAACCCCTCCAAATACCTTTAAAAAATGGCTTTAAACAAATTCTAAAGCAGCAGAACCCACAAAAAGACAGAGTGAAACAAATTTCCAGCCAAAGACAGCCTGGATGATTGATCAGAAAGGTGTATCCTGCCAGGCAGGGAGCGGAGCGCAGTTCAGCGTGGGCACGCAGGCCGCAGCAACCCTGGAGCAGGCCTCAGAGGAATGAATCACTGGCAATTGTGGTGGTTTCCAGACTTCTCAACCTATGAACACCAAAGACAACTTAGAAGGTCAGTGGGAAGAGTCTGTTTCTATGGTGCTGAAAGAGAAGCACAGTGGGGTTCCAGCCCCAGGGCAGCAGCTGCCTCCTGAGTTTCAAGCCCACCAACTGAGGGGGAATCAAGTGGCTGATGAGGAGGGGATTGCAGGGATCTCTCTTCTGGTGCAGGATTCTCTTGCTTTGCTTGTGCTTGGATCTGGGTCACAGTTCTGGGTGGCAGTCCTGGGGCAAGGAAGAGCACTGGCATGGTGGAACTTGTAGTGACTGTGGAGAGGAAACCATCCTCACAGTTCCAAGACAGAAAAGAGTGCTCATAGGCCAAAGCACAGGCCAGGAAAGGAGTAAACACCTAGCCCTTGATCATAGCACCTTGGAAGAACTGAAAATTTACAGGTCCCTAGAAGTATCTCTGAAAACAGCTGCTCAAAACCCCTGAAGCTTGGGACAGTACATTCTCCACACTGGAAACAGAATCCTATCTTAACAAAGAGTTTATAACTCAAGTAATTGGTTGAGATCATGAGCTAGCAATGCAAAAAGAGTCAGACTGTATTATCTTACTTTGGTAACAAAGAAGATCAAAACATACAACCAGAAGAAGACAACAAAGTCAAAACTCCTAGTAAGCCTCCAAGAAAAATAAGAATTGGTCCCAAGCTATGGAGAACTCAAAAAGGATTTTGAGAAGTAAGTAAGAGAAATAGAGGAAAATCTGAGAGTGATGCTAAAGGAGACCCAAAAAAATACTGAAGAAAACAACACCTTAAAAAAAAATAGCCTAACCCAAATGACAAAAGAGATCCAAAAAGCCAATGAGGAAAAGAATTCCCTAAAAAGCAAAATTGACCAAATGGAAAAGCAAGTCCAAAAGCTTACTGAAGAAAATACTTCCTTAAAAATTAGAATGGAGAAATTGGAAGCTAGTGACAATTTGAGAAATCAAGGCACTGTAACAGTAATCCAAAGGAATGAAAAAATAGAAGAGAATGTGAAATATATCATTGGAAAAACAACTGACTTGGAAAATAGAACCAGGAGAGAGAACTTAAAAATTATTGGATTATCTGAAAGCCATGACCAAAAAAAGAGCCTAGATATCATCTTTCAAGAAATTATCAAGGAAAACTGCCCTGATATTTTAGAACCAGAGGGCAAAATAGAAATTGAAAGAATCCACTAATCACCTCCTGAAAGAGATCACCAAAGGAAAACTCCTAGGAATGTTGTAGCCAAATTCCAGAATTTCCAGGTCAAGGAGAAGATATTGCAAGTAGCTGGAAGGAAACATTTCAAGTATTGTGGAAACACAATCAGGATAATACAAGATTTAGCAGCTTCTACTTTAGGGGTCCAGAGGGCATGCAGTATGATATTCTGGAGGGCAAAGGAGATAGGAATACAATCTAGAATCACCTACACAGCAAAACTTAGTATAATCCTCCAGGGTAAATGAAATAGGGGACTTTCAAGCATTCCTGTGGAAAAGACTAGAGCTGAATAGAAAATTTGACCTTCAAATATAAAACTCAAGTGGAACATGAAGAGGCAAACAGGAAAGAGAAATCATAAGAGACTTATTAAGATTGAACTGTTTACATTTCTGCAGGGAAAGATAATATTTGTAACTTATGAGTCCTTTGTCAGTATTAGGGTAGTGGGAGGGAAAAAATTATATGTTTGTATAGATAGAGGACACAGGGTGAGTTGAAGATGAAGGGGGTGATATCTGGAAAATAAAATTAAGGGGTGAGAAAGGATTATACTGGGAGAAGGAGAAAGTGAGAAGTAGAATGAGGTAAAATATCTCACATGAAATAGACAAGAAAAGGCTTTTACAGGGGAGGAGAAATGGGGAAAGGTGAGAGAGAATGAGTGAATCTTATTCTTATAGAATTTGGCTTAAGGAGGGAATAACATACACAATGGGGTATGGAAATTTATCTTACCCTACAGGAAAATAAGGGGGGAAGGCAACAAGAGAGCAGGGGGTTGATAGAGGGTAGGGCAGATTGGGGAAGGGGATAATCAAAATCAAACACTTCTGAGGAGGGACAGTGTCAGAAGAGAGAATAGAATAAATGGGGGGGTAAGATAGGATGAAGGGAAATATATTTCGTTTTTCACAACAGGACTACTATGGAAGTGTTTTGCTTGACTACACACCTATAACCTGTATCGAGATGCTTGCCTTTTCAATGAGGGTAAGTGGGGAGGGAGGAAGGGAGAAAATTTGTAACCCAAATTTTTAAAAACACATGTTAAAAAAAATGTTTCCATGAAGGATGTAGGACTTTTTTTACACTGAAAAAGGAGGAAGATTTGACCAAAAAAAAAAATAATAGTTATCACTTTATAATATAGTTTGGGATCTAGTATGTCCAGAGCACTTTCTTTTGCATTTTCTTTTCATTGATTCCCTTGATATCCTTGAGCTTTAGTTTTTCAAGATAAATTTTGTTACTATTTTTCCTACTTGATAAAATACTTTTGATACTTTGATTGGTATGGCATTGATTGATTTAGGTAGAATTGCCATTTATCTTATATTAGCTTAGCTTACTCATGAACAATTAATATTTTTCTTTCTTTAGATCTGACTTTATTTGTGCAAAAAATGTTTTATAGTTGTGTTCAAATAGTTTCTGGGTTTGTCTTGACTGTTAGACTCTCAGGTATTTTGTATTGTCTACAGTTATTTTGAATGGAATTTCTATATCTCTTGCAGATGGATTTTATTGGTAATATATGTAAATGCTAATGATTTATTTGGGTTTATTTTATATTCTGCAACTCTGCTAAAATTGTTAATAATTTAAAGTAGTTTTTTAGTTGATTCTAGGATTTTCTAAATACAACACCATATCATCCTCAACGAGTGACAGTTCAGTGTCTTCATTGTCTATTCTAATTCCATTAATTTCTTTTTACTCATTTATTGCTATAGTTAATATTTCTAGTACAATATTAAATAATAAAGATGATAATGGGCATCCTTACTTCACCCCTCATTCATTGTATTGGGAAGATTTCTAGGTTATCCCCATCACCTAGAATGCTTGTTGATGGTTTTCAATAAATATTTCTTAGCATTTTTAGGTAAGCTCTATTTATTGTTGTGCTTTCTAGTGCTTTTAATAGCAATGGGTATTGTATTTTGTCAAAAGATTTTTTCTTTATCTATTGTGATATTTTGATTTGTGTTGGTTTTGTTATTGATATGGTCAATTATACTATTAGTTTTCCTAATATTGAACCAGACCTACATTCCTGGTAGAAATCCAACCTGGTGATAGTGTATTATTCTTGTGTTCCTTGTATTGCTGTAATCTCTTTTCTAGTATTTTATTTAAGTTTTTATTACATCAATATTTAATAGGAAAATTGAACTATAATTTTCTTTCTCTTTTTGGCTCTTCCTAGTTTTAGTATCAGCACCATATTTGTGTCATAAAAGTAATTTAGTTGGATTCCTTTAGCTGGAATTAATTATTCTTTAAGTGATTGGTAAAATTTGTTTGCGAATCTATCTGGTCTTAGTGATTTTTCCTTAGGAAGTTCAGTAATGCTTATTCATTTTCTTTTTCTAAGATGTGGTTATATGAGTATTTTATTTCTTCTTCTGTTAATCTGAGTAATTTCTATTTTTGTAGATATTCGTCCATTACATTTAGATTATCAAACATGTTGTCATGAAATTGGGCAAAATAACTCCTAATAATTGTCTTAATTTCCTCTTAATTGATGGTGAATTCATCTCTTTCATTTTTTATACTAGTAATTTGGTTTTCTTCTTTGCATTTTAATCAAATTAACCAATATTTTATTACTTTTATTTTTTTCATAAAAACAACTTCTTGTTTTATTTATTAGTTCAATTTATTAGTTCTTACTTTCAATTTTATTAATCCTTTTTTTTTATTTTCAGGATTTCCAATTTGGTGTTCAATTGGGGATTTTCAATTTGTTTTTTTTTTCTAGGTTTTTATTTTTTTAGCTGCATACTCAATTCATTGATCTGTTTTTTTCTCTATTTTATTGATGTAAGCAATTAGAGATTAAATATCCCTCTAAGTACCTCTTTGATTGCATACCATAAATTTTAGTAAGTTGTCTGATTGTTGTCATTTTAATTAAATTATTGATTGTTTCCATAATTTGTCCTTTGATCCACTCTTTTCTAAGATTAGATTATTAAATTTCCAATTAATTTTTAATCCGTCTTTCCATTGTCCATTATTGAATGTAATTTTTATTGCATTATGGTCTTAAAAGGATATGTTTACTATTCTGTTTTTCTGCATTTGATTGTGAGGTTTTTATGTCCTAATACATCAGTGCTGCATAATTTACAGCCCTTGGGCTACTTGCAGCAGGTCAAAAAATTTCCTCTACATGCAAAGGATGTTTTCTTCTATATTTTTTGAAGGCCATCTGAAATACTTTGGCTTCCTGCAAGTGGGTGACTGTCGTAAGCAGCCTGAGGCATGCAAGTTGTACAGACCTGTAATCCATGGTCAATTTTTGTGTAGTTACCATGTATTAATGAGAAAAGGGTATGTTCCTTTCTATTCCCATTCAATTTTCTCCAGAGGTCTATCATATCTAATTTTTCTAAAATTTTATTCACCTCCTTAACTTATTTCTTATTTTTTATTAGCTCTATCTAGCTCTGAAAGAGGAAAGTTGAGGCTCCCCACTAGTATAGTTTTATTATCTATTTCCTCCTGTAACTCATTAAGCTTCTAATTCAGAAATTTAGAAGCTATACTATTTGGTACATATATTTTTAGCATTGAAATGACTTCATTGTCTATGATACTTTTCAACAAGATATGATTTATTTCCTTATCTCTTTTAATTAGGTCTATTTTTGCTTTTGCTGTGTTAAAAGAGATTTTACACATCATGCAACCCAGTGTCCTTATTTTATTGAAACAATGAGGGGATTGTTTATACTTCTTGCAGTTGCTATAATATTGTTTTCCCTCTTGATTACAAAAGAAAATGAGTCAAAAATTTCAGTATTATCTACAGATCTATGCCGGTCATTGAAGTTTCCTTATTTAGTTGAGTAATTATTTTCATTGTAACCTGATAAAGGTTTTGAAAGTTTAGCAAACAGTCTCCCATGGGGAGCTCCCAAGAGAAAAAGCTCATATATAATTAGATAGTCAAGAAATAAGAGAAAATGAGGGTATGTCCCTGAGTACAATATAAATTTTTCTAACCTTTTCTTGGAGTATTTGAATCCCTAGACTCACATATAACTTTTTCATGCTCCAGAAATTTACTCCTTAGTTTCACTGGCAGAGAGAGAGAGAGAGAGAGAGAGAGAGAGAGAAGGGTGGAGGTGAGCTCAAATAAAACATATTATTAAGCCTCCCATATAATATCAAGCTAATAAAGAAAAAAAGTACTAGATGCTGGCACTACA
>NW_020954610.1:29304115-29518389 GCF_900497805.2 Vombatus ursinus
GAAGGAAGGAAGGAAGGAAGGAAGGAAGGAAGGAAGGAAGGAAGAAAAGAAAAGAAGAGAAGAGAAGAGAAGAGAAGAGAAGAGAAGAGAAGAGAAGAGAAGAGAAAAGAAAAGAATAAAGTGTCAGAAGAGATATGCCAAATATTGTGAAAACTCAGAGGAAAAATTCAGCTGGAAAACAAAGGGTTTAATAGGGAAGGTGAAGTTTGACCTGTACCTCAGAGGATGGTTAAGGATGAAGGTTGGTTAAGCAATCAAAGGCTGGAGAAAGAGAGGAAGAACATTCTAAGGAAAGACAACAGTGTGAATATAGGTATAGAAATGTGAAAAGTGAAAGTTTCATCTAAAAAATAATGAGTAGTCATATTTGTCTACAGTCTAAGTTAGGGTCACCATAGTATGGTGGAAATAACATTGGATTTGGAGACTAAAGACTTTGGCCTAAAAGTTGGTTTTGTAACTTACTTGCTGTATGAACTTTGACAAGTTCTTTAACTTCCCTGGACATAAAGTCTCTCATCTACAAAAGTAGTGAGTGAGAACAGATTATAGGATTATCACTGATTCGGAGCTGGAAAGGATATCAGAGGCCATGGCCTGAAAGATCTATTTTAGTTCTAACTCTATGACTTTATGTATAAGAAAAGTGTAGGAGATAAAACTGGAAATGGAGATTGAAGACCGATTACGGGGAGCCTTGAATGGAATGCTAAGCTATTTGGACTTTATTCTGTAGGTAGTAGAAGTAGAAGTAGAAGAATTACAATTCTATTTTGAATGAGGGAAAAACAGAATCATATGCTTTATGAAGATTGATTTGGCAGCAATGTATAGTACAGATAGGGTGGGTGGGTGGGGTAGTAGATGAGACCTTGGATTCTTTTCTTACTGAGACAAACCTACTACACCAGGAAAGATTTTATCAGAATTCAAACAGCCTTTTGTTCTGTGGTGAAAAGGGAGGGTGCCTAAAAAGTATGTCTAAATGAGGAAAAGGCAACAAAAGCTACAAAGATGTAGCAAAAATGAATTCTAATGCTGAGAACTAATGAACCATTGGATGGACAAAGAACTAATGGACCCATTTTATTATTCTGTATTGCATGCACTTAAGTAGCACATAATAATGAATAGCTCGAATTGAGGACATCATTGACCCCCTGCCTAAGAAGAACAAGCTGACCTTCAGGAAAAAAATGGCATACATTGACCAAGTTATATTATTAACACATGGTGGAAAAAAAAGCAAATTTGCAATGAGGCAGGAAGCAGGCAAGTCCTCATTGACCTTACAGCTGCCTATGATACTCAATGTACAACATCAAGGCCTCAAAAAACAAACTGCAGTCTATTGCATCTGACAGTAAGCTCTGCATTTTCATTTTGCATATGATCTTTAATATATCTTCTGAAATCATTACCTGCCAAGGAGAAAAAAAAGAGTAAGAACCTCAAAGAAAAGAGTTCAGCAAGGGTCAATGGGACCAGGGTAGTGTTTTAATACATAGCATATATACAGCATATGTACAATATATAATATATAATAGTATACAGTATATATACAATATACACAGTAATATGTCATATCTGTAAAGGGAAATGTGAAACAAATTATGTATGTTTCAAATACCAAGATTATTAATTCATATTTTACTTTAGAGGCTATAGAGAACCATGAAAAGTTGTGAGTAGTGACTTGGTCAGACATATCTTAGGAAGATTATTTTGGCAGAAATGTTATAAATGGATTAAAAAGTGGAGGTACTAGGAGAAGCAATTAAGAATGAGGAGGCTATTTCAATATCCAGTTTAGAAGTGAAGAAGTTTTGACCAAGCATAGTGATCTTGGTAGTGAAGGAAAAGGGAAATATACTGAAGTTATGTATCTACATGCCTAATTATATGGTAGTACTCTCAAGAGATGTGGGGAAGATTGGAAGAAAAGCAGCATTAGTAGAGGGGGTGAGAATGAGTTGTTATATATAATTATAGATAGATATAGATACAAAACAGATATAGATATAGCGATATTTTAAGTAAAATAGAGATAGCAGGAGAAATAAGAGGTAACAGTATAGAGTGAGTAAAAGGAGAAGAAACTACATAGGAAATAGAAAGTGTTGTTTGCAAGGCCAAAGGTTATTAAGAGGCCTAATAAAATGAGGCAGCATTGACTACTGATCCTGTCAATTAAAAGGTAATCATGGCTGTTGGTAAACTTAGAAGGAGAAGTTCCAATAAATTGGAAGCATATGTAAGTACATTTCCATGGTTTTATGGGGAGTAAGGAAATAGAAGCAGTAAGTATAGAAGAACACTTCTAGTATTTTGGCTATAAAAGAAGAAAAGGTATAGGATAATACCTTGAAGGGTTCAAATGACTGCTTGAAGCTTTATCTTTAAGAATTTCAAAGGGAAGACTTAAGTACATTCAAAGGAAACAGAGAAGCCAGTATATGGGAGAGAAAGTGAGAGACAGAGAGACAGACTCAAACGTAGAGAGAAAAAGACAGAAAGATAAAGAGACAGACAGACAGAATGACTAGATAGATAGTGAGATAGGTAGAAAAACAGAAAATAAGCTGGCTATATAGATGGATAGATAGAGAGAGACAGAATAAGGATGGGCACCCCTTCCTCAGGCGCTGGACTAAAGGAGAGACTAAAGGAAGAATTAAATTGTATGGCATTAAGTAATATATATAAGAAAGCTAACAGTGTATAACCTCGATTTTCTCAGAAACAAAGAGAGACTAGATCCTCTTCAGGGAATTTGGTGTTGAGCAAAGTGAAGATGGTGGAAAAAGGCAGGAACTCCACTGGGTTCTCCTTCAAACCCCTCCAAATACCTTTAAATAATGAGTCTAAACAAACTCTAGAGTGGTGAAAATGACGAAAGGATGGAGTGAAACTATTTTCCTTCCCAAGACAGCTTAGAAGGTTGGAAGTAAAGTTTGGTACCACCAGGGTGAGGGAGGAGCAGAGAACAGCACAAGCTGTGCCAGCACAACCCTGGCCCCAGCAAACCAGAACTAGACCTTGGGAGCCACTGAATCAACAACAACAACTACTTCTTAGCCCACATATGGTAAGGGGGTCAAACAACTGATTATGAGATTACAGGGTACTCACTGCTAGCGCTGAGACAGAACTCTGTTGCTTTATCCATACTCAGATCAAGGTTGCTGTCCTGGGTGGCAGTCCCAGGGTAAAAAGGAGCACTAGCACAACATAGCTTATAGCCATATTGGAGCAGAGACCCTTATCACAGTTCCAGGGCATTAAAGAGTGCTTATGGCTTCTCACAGAGCAGAGCACAGGGCAGGAGAGTAATAAATACCTCTCCTTAGATCATACCACCTTGGAAGAACTGAAAATTTATAGGTCCCTAGAAGTATCTCTGAAAATAGCTTCACAAAATACCTGAAGCTTGGGACAGTGCACCCTTGACCCTGGAAGCACAGCCCTACTTCAGCAAAGAATAAAAGACAAGTAATAGGCTGGGGACATAAACAAACAACAACAAAAATATCTGACCATAGAAAGTTACTATGATGGCAAGGAAGATCAAAACATAAACTCAGAAGAAGATAGCAAAGTCAAAGCTCCTACATCCAAAGCTTCCCAGAAAAAAATGAGAATTGGTCTCAGGCCATGGAAAAGCTCAAAAAGGATTTTGAAAATCAAGTAAGAGAGGCAGGGGATTTTAGGAAGAGAGAGGGTTCTGGGAAATGGCAGAGTATGTAAGAATATTCCAAGCTCTTCTTATTTCCCCCACAAACAAGACAAAATAGTACCTCAGGGCAAACATAGAGAGGTAAAAATTAAAAGAAGAGTTGGGACAGAATGGTGGCTCTTCTGGGATAACTGGGAGAAGATCTGGAGAAAAATCACAGGACCATGGTTTGGTCCCCATGAAGTGTAAACACCTTCAGCCTGGTTCCACTGAAACAGCAAGCAGTGAACCCCAGGGCTAACTAGGTTGGGAGGTAGCTTCAGCCCCAGTCGCAGGAATTTTTACCTCTTGGATAGTGTGTGTAGTCAGGCATCTAGTCAGGGGAAGATTGAGGGAACCTTGACAGACAAGGGATGCCAGGCACAGGTGTGCTGCCCAGACACAGCCCTGGGTGAAAAGTAAATGGCACACACCTGGTGAGTGCAAAAGCAGTGGGATAGGGATACTGCTGACTGTGAGCATTTACAAGAGAGTGGAGTCCTTGGTTTCAATTCCAGACCAGAGGGGAGAACTGAAGAAGGATTTGAGACCAGAATCACCATCCCCCATAACTTGGGACTAGAGTGATTACAATAAAAAGCTGTTATAAATAATAAAAAAAAGAACAAAGGAGAAAGAACTCAAGTATAGAAAGTTACTATCAGAATATAGAAGGCTAACGTTCATCTTCAGAGGAGGATACTGAAGCAAAAAAAGCCTCTCCTACTCCAATGAGTAACATCAAATGATCACCTGCTCAAAAAGAATTTGGAGAAGAACTTTAAAAAGACTTTAAAAATCAAATGAGAGAGATTGAGAAAAGAATAAGAAAACATAAGAACAATCCAAGAAAAACAAGAAAATTTTGAAAAGAAAGTCAACTAACTTGAAAGGAGATCCAGAATCTTAAGAAAGAGAACTACTCCTTGAAAATTAGAATTGGGCAAAAGGAAGCCAGTAAAGTTATAAGAAACCAAGAAATAATAAAAACAAAACATAAAGAATGAAAAAAATAAAAGAGAATGTGAAACACCTCATAAGAAAAACAAGTGATTTGGAGAACAGATCAAGAAGAGAAAACATAGAATAATTGGACTACTTGAAAGCTACTATAAAAATAATCTTGATAAAATAATACAAGAAATAATTGAAGAAAATTATCCTCAACCAACAGAAAAAGAGAGGAAATTAGAAATGGAAAAAAAAATCCACTGATCAGCACCAGAAAGACATCCTATTATGAAAACCTATAGGAACATCTTAGTCAAATTCTGGAACCCCCAGCTTGAAGAGAGAATATTATGAGCAATAAGAAAAAAAAATATCAAATATGATGGAGCCACAGTTAGAATTATACAAGACCTAGCAATGGCAACACTCAAAGACTGCAGGTCTTGGAACGCTATATATTGAATATCAAAAGAACTGAGATTATGATAGCCATAAATAACATACCCAGCAAAGTTAAGCATAATCATGAATGAAAAATGAAAAAACCAACAACCCTGAACTCAACAGAAGATTTGACATATAAGATCATATAAGATACAAGACATATAAGACATAAGATCAAACAGAAATATAAAGTACACATAAAAGACTAATTACAAGGGACTCAAAAATGACAGACTGTTTACTTTTTATATGAGGAAATGTAAAATGTATGTCTAAGATTGTTATTGCTAATTGGGTAATTCAAAAGAAAGATTGGGGTAGATCTGAGAATGATGTCATCTTTAAAAAGTAATGGGGAATGGTAAAAGTAAAAAAAAAAGTGATTGTCTTATACTAATGAGGTTTAAGAGGAAGAACTGATATGGAGATGGGGGAAGAGGGCTGATAGTTTTGGAATCCTACTCTCATCAGGAATGGGTTAGACAGGGAACATACATACATATATACATACTTACATACATATATACATACATATATGTATAAAAGTCTTTTCAATTCAGAAAGAAATAAAAAGGCTAAGGGCATAGGGAGAGGGGAGAGGAAAAAAGAAGGGATTTTGAGAGGAAACCCTACTCATATCAGATCTGGGTTAAAGAGAGAACAATATATAAATTTAGAAGGAAATAGATGTCTTCTAAATTTATAAAGAAATAAGAGGGTGAGGAAATAGAATAAGAGAGTATAGAAAAGGTATGTAGATTAATGAGAATGAGAGGAAAAAGGAGGAAACTTTGTGGAGGATAGGTTAAATCATAGGAAGGCAGAGTAATGGGTAGAAGTGAAGTAGAGGAGTTAGGAGGGATATGAAATAAGTGTAATACACAAACATAAAATAAAGATCAGGAGTAAAACTTATTAGGAAAAATGCAGGCATAGTAATGATCTTAGACAAAGTTAATGCTAAAATAGATTTAATCAAAAGAGAAAGATAGGGAAGATACATTATATATCAGTCATCTTAATCAATATTAGTTTAGGCTATTTAAAATAACCAAACAGTATTGACATTGGAATATTGTTGTGGTGCAGGAAATGATGAGTAGGTGGACTTAGAAAAATGTGAAAAGACTTGGACTTATGAAGGAAAATGTTACCCATCCTCAGAGAAACAGAGGACAAACAACTATAGTATGATCTTACATTGATGTATATTAATTTATATGTCTATATGTGAGTATGATTATAGATATCTAAATATATGTATGTATGTGTGTATATGTATGTTCATATGTGTTTGTGTGTATATGTACATAATATATATTTATAAATATTATGTGTGTGTGTGTGTGTGTGTGTGTACATGCTCAGTTAAAGCCTTTTGGGGGACGGAAGGTGGAAGGGGTAAAAAAAAGAACAAAATGAAAAGTGCACAACAGAGAACAAAAGAAAACTAATAAGAAAGCAAAGAAAAGATAGACATCTCTGAACACAGTGTGTAGTATGTGTTATATGGGCTTTATTGAAATGGAAATTTGTTGCTGTATATTTTGAATCTTCTCTTATGTTTTGTTGAGCATATGACAATACTTTTTATTTCTTTTCCTGTTTTGTATTTAAGTTTTAATATTTAAGTGTATAATATGTTTATTTTTCTTTTACTAATGTGTATTTAACTTTTAATATTTAAGTTTAAAATGAATTAATTTCAAAAAGAGAGGTAAATGCAAATCCAGGAAGGGAAAAGAGAGTGATAAAAAAAATCATGAAAAACAAGTCAACAGCTTGGTAAAGCAGAAACACACAAAAAAAATACTAAAGAAAATGCCATCTTAAAAAAAATAGACTAAGCTAAATGAAAAAAAGACACAAAAAAATCATGGAAGGAAAAAAAAACTCCTTAAAAAGTAGAGTTGTCCAAATTTAAAAAAAAGATTACAAAATCTTATTAAAGAAAATAATTCCTATATTTCCACTTCCAGAGCCAAATGGTGGAATAAGAAGTAAATTGCTCTCATCCTCCCTTATGTCATGACTTCTGAATGCACAGAAAATATTGCTCCTGGGAAAAACCCTGGAACATCTAAACCAGCAGAAAGATGGGGTATAGTAGTCTTGTAGCACAGGAAGCTTGGGGGATTAACAGGAAAGGCCCTTCTCACTCTCAGGGAGAAGGAGCAGTGCAGGATAAGAGTCTTCCCAGCAAGCTAGCAGAAAGCCACACCTCAGCATACCAGGTGGTGGAGAAGGCAAGCACTTACACTAGGACCCCTGATTGCGACAGTATGGGTTGGGGAACTGGTGGATAGCAGCTCAGAAAACCACCATGTGCCATAGCATTCTCCAGCAGCTAAGTCTCCTAGTGCCTCAGAAAAACTCTCAGAAGTACAACTCAAAGAGATAAAGCTCCAGGCTGAGAGAGATACCCTCTAGCAGTGAAGCATCGCTGTGCAAGGCCTGAGTGAGCAAGAGCCAAAGAAAGGAGTGTAAGGTCCAGGTAAGTAGGGGTCCTCCAGGAGCCAGACTCCCCACCCCTATGAGTAGAGCTCCAGTGTTGCTGATTCCAGCCCAATACCAGGTAAGCTGCTAGAACCCTAGAGCCTCTAATTGCTAATACCTGAGGCCCCAGTACAAAAAGCCAGTGACTAGGCCCCAGGTCCCAGCACAAGAAACTTGGATCGAAGCCCCCTGCTCTCCAACAGGAGAGTTCAAATTTTTTTAAAAGTCAGGAAACAAGCAAACATCATGAGCAAAAAGAAATGTACAGTGACCATAAATTCTTATTATGTGGACGGGGAAGATCAAGGCCCAAACTCAGAAGAGGACGACATTGTCAATACACCCACATCTGAAACCTCAAAGGAGAATATGAACTGGTCTCAAGCCAAAAAAAACTTTTTAGAAGGGCTCAAGAAGAATTTTAAAAGTCAAATAAGAGAGGTAGAAGAAAAATTGGGAAAAGAAATGAGATGTGTAAAAGAGAGAGTCAATAGCTTGGAAAAGGAAGGACAAAAATTTGTAGTAGAAAACAAATCCCCAAAAATATAATTGGTCAACTGAAAAAAAAAAATACACTGAAGAAAACAACTCCTTAAAAAGCAGAATTGGCCAAATAGAAAAGGAGGCACAAAAACTCACTGAGAAGAACACCTTAAAAAGTAAAATTGACAAAATGGAAAAGGAGGTACAAAATCTAACAGAAGAAAATGATTCATTAAAAATTAGAATTTGGCAAGTGGAAGCTAATGACTCTATGAGACTGCAAGAATCAGTCAAGCAGAAAAAAAGAATGGAAAAATAGATGAAAACATAAAATAACTCATTGGTAAAACTGACCTGGAAAATAGATCCAGGAGAGACAGAATAAAAATTATTGGTCTACCTGAAAACCACTATAAAAAAAGAGCCTGAGAGCATATTTCAAGAAATCATCAAGGAAAATTTCCTTGAGGTCCTAGAACCAGAGGTCAAAATAGTCATTGAAAGAATCCACCTAGGGGTTTGAGCTAAGATGGTAGATTCAAAACAGTGACTTGCTTGAGCTACCCTCCAAACCCCTCCAAATACCTGTAAAAATGGCTCTAAACAAATTCTGGAGCAACAGAACACACAAAAAGACAGAGTGAAACAAATTTCTAACTCAAAACAACCTGGAAGGTCAGCAGGAAAAGTCTATTGCACCATACTGGGAGAGGAGTGCAGTTCAGTATGGGCCTCACAGGCAAAGACCAGGCTTAAGCTAACCTGGGGCAGATTTCATTGAATCATGGGCAACTCTGGTGGTTTCTAGACTTCTCAGACCACAAATGCCAAAGACATCCTAGAAGGTCAGTAGGAAAGGTCTGTTGGATGATAGTGTGAGAGGAACTCATTCTGGCCCCAGTCCTGGTGCAACCCTGTAGCAGCAGCTAGTTTAGGAGCTCTCAGCCCAGACATGGAGGGGCAACCAAGTGACTGATCAGACAGGGATTGCAGGGATCTCTTTGCTGGTGCTGAAGCAGGATTCTCTTGCTTTGCCAGTCCTTGGATATGGGTCACAGCCCTGGGTTGTGGTCCTGGGCAAGGAGGAATGTTGGCATGGTGGAGCTTGTGTTGACAGTGGAGAGGGAACCATCTTCACAATTCCAAGGCAGAAAAGAGTGCTTGTGGTCACTCATAGACCAGAGTACAGACAAAGAAAGGAGTAAAGGCCTTGCTTCTGGTCATACCAATTTGGAAGAACTGAAAATTTACAGGTCCCTAGAAGTATCTCTGAAAACAGCTGCACAAAACCCCTGAAACTTGGGACAGTACATTCTCCACACATTAAGGTTCTCCACCTTAACAAAGAGTTTAAAAGTCAAATAATTGTCTGGGAACATGAGTAAACAGTGCAAAATAAAAAAAGTCAGACCATAGAATCTTTCTTTGGTGACACAGAAGATCAAAACATACAACCAGAAGACAACAAAGTCAAAGCTCCTCCATCCAAAGCCTCCAAGAAAAATATGAATCAGTCTCAGGTCATGGGAGAGCTCAAAAAGGATTTTAAGAAGCAAGTAAGAGAAGTAGAGGAAAAACTGGGAAGAGAAATGAGAGTGATACAAGAAAATCATGAAAAGCAAGTCAACAGCTTGCTAAAGGAGACTCACAAAAATACTGAAGGAAAAAACACCTTAAAAAATAGCCTAACCCAAACAGTGAAAGAGGTCCAAAAATCAATGAGGAGAAAAATGCTTTTAAAAGCAGAATTGGACAAATGGAAAAGGAAGTCCAAAAGTTTACTGAAGAAAATACTTACTTAAAAAATTGAATGGAGCAAATGGAAGCTAATGACTTTATGAGAAATGAAGAAATTGTAAAACAAAACCAAAAGAATGGAAAAAAAACCAGAAGACAATGTGAAATATCTCATTGGAAAAATAATGACCTGGAAAATAGATCCAAGAGAGATCATTTAAAATTTATTGGACTACCTGAAAGCCATGATAAAAAAAATAAAAGAGCCTAGACATCATCTTTCAAGAAATTATCAAGAAAACTGCCCTGATTGGCTAGAACCAGAGGGTAAAATAGAAGTGGAAATAATCCACCAATCACCTCCTGAAAGAAATCCCCAAAGGAACACTCCTAGGAATATTATGGCCAAATTCCAGAGTTCCCAGGTCAAGGAGAAAATATCGCACATAGCCAAAAAGAAACAGTTCAAGTACTGTGGAAACACAATTCGGATAACAATAGATTTAGCACCTTCTACATTAAGGGACCAGAGGGCTTGGGATATGATGTTCCATAGGTAAAAGGAGATATGATTACAACCAAGAATCACCTACCCAACAAAACTGAGTATAATTCTTCAGGGGAAAAATGGACATTCAGTGAAATAGTGGACTTTCAAGCATCCTCATCAGCATTTTTAATAGAAAATAACAGAGATGAATAGAAAATTTGACTTTCAAATACAAGACTCAAGAGAAGTATGAAAAGGTAAACAGAAAATAAAAATCACAAGGGACTTTTTAAAGTTGAACTGTTTACATTTCTACACGAAAAGATGATATTTGGAACTCATGAGGCCTTTGTCAATATTATGATAGTTGGAGGGAAAATATGTAAATAGATAGGTAGATAGATAGATAGATAGATGGATAGATGGATAGATCGAGGACTCAGGGTAAGTTGAAGATGGAGGGGTGATATCTAAACTAAAATTAAGGGATTAGAGGGGATTATACTGGGAGAAGGAGAAAGGGAGAGGGAGAATGGGGTAAATTGTCTCACATAAAACAAACAAGAAAAAGCTTTTACAGAGGAGGGGAAGTGGGAGAAGGTGAGAGAGAATGACTGAATCTTATTCTCATCAGATTTGGCTTAAGGAGGGAATAAGATAACAACCAATCAGGTATAGAAAACTATCTTACACTGCTGGAACATAGGGGGAAAGGGGATAAGAGAACAGGTGGATGATAGAGGGGAGGGCAGATTGGGGGAGGTGGTAATCAAAAGCCAACACTTCTGAGGAGGGACATGGTCAAAACAGAGAATAGAATAAACAGAGGGTGGATAGGATGAAGGGAAATATAGTTAGTTTTTCACAACATGACTACTATGGAAGTGTTTTGCATGACTACACATGTAAAACCCATACTTGAGTTACTTGCCTTCTCAATGAGGGTGGGTGGGGAAGGAGAAAGAGAGATAATTTGGAACCCAAAGTTTTAAAAATGAATGTTAAAAATTATTTTTACATGCAACTGGAAAATAAGATATATAGACAATGGGGTATGGAAATCTATCCCACCCTACAGGAAAATAGAAGGGGAAAGAGATAAAAGAAGGGGGCAGTGATAGAAATAAGGGCAGATTAGGGAAAGGGGTATTCAGAAAGCATGATGTCTTGGAGTGGGGGGAGGGGTGAGATGGGGAGAAAATTTGGAACTCAAAATCTTGTAGAAGAACAAGTTGAAAATTAAAAGTAAATTAAATAATTTTTTAAAAATTAAAAAAAAAATAGAATCTACCCATCACCTCCTGAAAGAGATCCCCAAATCAAAACTCCATGGAATATTTTTTTACCAAATTGCAAAATTATCAGGTAATGAGAAAATACTGCAAGCAGCCAGAAAGAAACAATTTAAGTATCATTGAACCACAGTCAGGATTACACAGGAACTTTCAGCTTCTACATTAAAAAATCATAGGGCATGGAATATGATATTCTGTAAGGTGAAGGAGCTTGGATTACAAAGAAAGATCGACTACACAGCAAAAATGACCATAATCTTTCAGGTGAGGGGATGGACATTCAAGGAAATAGTGGATTTCTAAATGTTCCTGATGAAAAGACCAGAGCTCAACAGAAAATGTTATCTTCAAATACGAGACTTAGGAGAGACATAAAAAGGTAAATAGGACAGAAAAACAACAACAATAACAACAACATGTTATTAAGAAAGGCAAACTATTTATATCTCTACAAGAGAAGATGACACTTGGAAGTCTTAAGAACTATATTTTTATTACACCATTTAAAAGGGGGTGTGGGTATGAGTTGACTTTGATGTAATAATAAAAAAAATCTAATTAAGTGGATTTAATTAAGAGATTGTACCAGGAGAAAAGAAAGGGAGGAGGTAGACAAAAGTAAATTATATTACCTGAAAAGCCACAAAAACTTATTATAATAGAGGGAAATAAGGGAGGGTGATGAACATTGTTTGAACCTTACTCTCATTTGGCACAAAAAAGGAGTAACATAATCAGTTAGGTATGAAAATTTTACTTGCCCTATACGCAGAGGGAGGGAAAAGGGAAAAGAAAAGGGTGAGGGGATAGATGGGAGGGAATAAGTAGTTAGGGTAAAGGAGAAGAAAAGGGATGGGGGTAATAGAAGGGAGGGCTGACTGAGGGGGACAGTGGTCAAAAGCAAAACACTAATGAGAAGAGAAAGGGAGAAAGGAGAAAGAAAAGTATAAATGGGGTGGGGGAATAGGATGGAGAAAAAGACACAGATAGTAATCAAAACAGTGAATATGAATGGAATGAACTCTCCCATAAAAATGGAAGCAGATAGCAGAATGAATTAAAAACCATAATCCTGCAATATGTATTTTACAGAAAACACATTAGAAACAGAGGAATATGCACAGAGTAAAGGTAAAAGTCTGGAGTAGAATATATTATGCTTCAGCTGAAGTAAAAACAAACAAACAAGCAAACAAACAAACAATAACAAACAAACAAACAAAAAAAAACAAAGGTAGTAATCCTGATCTCAGACAAAGCAAAGGCAAAAATAGATCTTATCCAAAGAGATAAGGAAGGAAATTACATCCTGATAAAAGGCACCATAGACAATGAAGTAGTATCATTACTAAACATATGTGTACCAAATGGTATAGCATCCAGGTTCTTAGGGAAGAAGTTCAGGGAGTTACAGGAAGAAATAGACAACAAAACTATACTAGTGGGGGACCTCAACCTCCCCCTCTCTGAACTAGATAAATCTAACCACAAAATAAATAAGAAAGAAGTTTAGGAGTTGAATAGAATTTTAGAAAAGTTAGGTATGGTAGACCTCAGGAGAAAATTGAATGGGGTAGAAAGGAATGTACTTTTTTCTCAGTTTACATGAATAAAATACAGAAAGAGGAGATCAATGAATTGAGCATGGAAGTAAAAAAAGAAAAACTAGAAAAAGAATGAATTAAAAATTCCTAATTAAATATAAAATTAGCAATACTGAATACAAAAGGGGAGATTAATAAAATTGAAATTAAGAAAACTATTTAATTAATAAATACAACTAAGGGCTTGTTTTATGATAAAACCAATAAAATAGATAAACCATCAGTTAATTTAGTTAAAAAAAAAGAAAGGAGAAAACCATATTACAAATATCAAGAATGAAAAGGTTAAATTCATCACCAATGAAGAGGAAATTAAAACAATAATTAGGAACTCTTTTGCTCAACTGTATGCAAATAAATTTGACAATCTTAGTGAAATGGATGAATATTTACAAAAATATAAATTGCCCAGATTAACAGAAAAAGAAGTAAAATACCTAAATAACCTCATCTCAGAAAAAGATATTGAAGAAGCTATTGATGAATTCCCTAAAAAATATTCCAGGGCCAGATGGATTTACAAGTGAATTCTATCAAACATTTAAAAAACTATTCTCATACTATGTAGGTTATATGAGAAAATAGGTGAAGAAGGAGGCTTACCAAATTATTTTTGTGATACAAATATGGTGCTGATACATATACCTGGAAGAGTAAAAACAATGAAAGAAAATTATAAACCAATATAGACAAATAATCACCTGCCCAGCAGGTGATTGCTTCATTGTCTATGGTGCCTTTTATAAGGATGTAGTTTCCTTATCTCTTTGGATAAGATCTATTTTTGCTTTCAATTTGTCTGAGATCAAGATTGCTACCTCTGTTTTTTTGTTTGTTTGTTTGCTTGCTTGTTTTTTTTTACTTTAGCTGAAGCATAATATATTCTACTCCAGACTTTTACATTTACTCTGTGCATATTCCTCTGTTTCTAATGTGTTTCTTGTAAACAACATATAGTAGTATTATGGTTTTTAATGCATTATGCTCTCTGCTTCCATTTTATGGGAGAGTTAATTCCATTCACATTCACTGTTTTGATTACCATATAATCCTTCTGCAGCAAAATGGACATTCAGTGAAATAGAGTACCTTTAAGCATGTTTAATGGAAGGACCAGAGCTGAATAGAAAATTTGGTTTTCAAATACGAGATTCAAGAGAAGCATAAAAAGGTAAATAGGAAAGGGAAATCATAAGGGGCTTAATAATGTTAAACTGTTTACATTTCTATGTGCGAAGATGGTATTTGTTACCCATAAGGAATTTTCATTATTAGGGTAGTAAATATAGACAGAAGGCACAGGAGTGAGTTGAATATGAAGGGATGATATCTAAAAAAAATTGTTTTAAACTGTGAGAAAGGAATGTACTGGGAGAAAGGGAAAGGGAGAGGTAAAATGGGGTAAATTATCTTTCATAAAAGAGGCAAGACAAAGTTTTTATAGTGGAGGGGAAGAAGGGTGAGGTAAGGAGGAGTGAGTGAAACTTACTCTCATCAAAATTGGCTCAAAGAGGGAATAACTTACACATGCAATTGGATATGGAAATCTATCTTATCCTAGAGAAAAGTAACAGGGGATGGGGATAATATTATGAGGTGATGAGGTGATAGAAGTGAGGGCACATTAAAAGAGAGGGTAATCGGAAACAAAATACTTTTGAGGAAGGACAGTGTGAAAGGAAAGAAAGAATAGAATAGAAGGGGGAAGAATGGAGGAAAATTCAGTAATAGTAATTGTGAAAAAAAGATTTGAAACATTTTTTTTTCTGATAAAGGCCTCATTTCTCAAAATATACAGAACTAAGTCAAATTTGTAAAAATAAGAGCCATTCCCAATTGATAAATGATCACAAGATATCATCAATTTGATGAAGTAATGAAGTAATAAAAACTATCTATAGCCACTTGAAAACAATACTCTAAGCCACCATTCATTGGAGAAATGCAAAGTAACACAATTCTGAAGTAGTATCTCATACATATCTATTAAATTGACTAATAGGCCAGAAAAGGAAAATAAGAAATGGTGGAGGGGATATGTAGAAAATGAGACATTAATTAATTGTGGGTAGAGTTGTGAACTAATTCAGCAGTTCTTTAGAACTATTTGGAACTATGACCAAAGGGCTATAAATTCATGCATACCCTTTTACCCAGCAATGCAATTACTAGGTCTGTATCCCAAAAGCTATCAAAAAAAAAAAAAGGATAAGAATCTTTACATACAAAAATATTTGTAGTAGCTCTTTTCTGGTAGCAAAGAATTAGATATTGAGAGGGTGTTCATCAATTGGGGAATGGGTAAAAGGATGGTGTTATGGGATTGTGACGGAATACTATTGTGCTATAAATGATTGACTAAATGGATATTTTACAGAACAAAGGGCCATGCTTGAGGGCCTAGAGAAACACATGTGACCTCGAGGCTGCAGGTTCTCCTTCCCTGCATAAAGACCTTTCAGAGAATACTATATGTAAATGCTTAAAATTAAAAAAAAAATAAGGTTATAAAGGAAATCAATTTTATCTGAGTAGAATTATTAATTTCTCCTCACCAAAATGTCCACAGACCTAGATTGAGTCCCTGAAGTCCCTCTTTATATATACTTTGTAGTCTAAACACAGTCTGCATTATATCTTCCATCATGGTGGCAAAAAGGGTTTGGTGAATATTCATCTCCCTGCTTTGCTAGACATTAATAACTATATGTTTGGTTTAGTGGAGTTAGTCTCAGAACTGGGAAGACCTGGACTCAGGTATTGATTCTGGGCTTTCAGTTCTTAAGACAACTCTCTAAGATTATAATTTCTCAGAGAAGGTACCCACTTACATTGGTGGAAGGCATTTTCTCACTTGGGAATTCCCTATACCAATGAAATCACAAGTCCAGTCCCTTAGCACAGTGTCTGAACATAGTAAGCAATTCAATAAATGCTTTTTGACTGCCTGATTATAGCTATTGAGGCTTTTCAAAGTTCCTGGCATATTGAAGGCACTTGAATATTTATAGACTGACTATCCTTACATGTGATATACATATAACTGGTTATTATTGTTCCAGATCTATAAAGGGGTATATATCTCAGAAGCAAAATGATAGAAAACCTTGGACAGTTTGAGGATCCTAGAGTCTAGGAACTAGACTTATATCACTTTATAATATAGTATCAGTTATCATACTGATCAAAAAAGGAAAAAAAAAATTAAATATAAATGACCAAAAGCCTGCAGTATTTTACAAATGGGCTTCAACTTTGGAGAAGCATGATTTGTCTTTGTCAATAGAAAAAACAAGCATGTAGTCTTTTATGAGACATTATTAAAATGAACACTGCAAAATATTCCAAGGTTGATTCTCCTTTCTTTTGGCTGTGCCTTGGCAAAAGTTTTGCTTAGTTTTCCTCAACAAAGTTTCCACCCATGGCATTTCAGAGAGCAGGATGCCCTCTCAGATAATGAAACATGCTGTAAGCATAAAGTCATGAACAACTACCAGATGGGAAATTCTGCTAATTGGCAAGGCCTGTTTCTTTTCCTGGCCACCAGCTGACAAATGCAGTCCTGTCTAATGGTTTATTGGAGCAGAGGGGCAACCAGGAGATCATTCTCCAAAATCAAAGGATAGGGGCAGCCAATTCTCAATAATTCAAGGGCTAGTTATTGTTGGTTACAGAAGTCTTTTATTCTCCTTCTCCCTTCTGCTCTCCGGAGTTTTTGCTTCTTTTGTAACATTTTGATATTGGAATTGTTGTTCTTTGTTGGTATTTTCTCTAGAATGGTGGGCTGAGAAAAAAAAGTTACATTAAAATAAGTAACTTTAACTGATCTTTATGTGCCTTCATAAAAGTTAAACCCTTGAGCTAAAATTACTCGTGGGATTTATTATCCACAGATTTCATTTATCCATTCCAATGAGCACAGACTTGGCTATACTATTGCTTTCTCAAGAGGTACATGAATAACTCTTACACTGTCCATGTTCATGACAGTAATGGATACATTGACATTAGGGTAGGCATGAAGGGGGATGGCAGAAAGACAATTTTTAAAAGTCCATAACAATACCTATTTATCAATAAGACATTCAAATTTCATATTTATAATGTGATACAATGAACAAGTAGTTAAGTCCACAGGGATGGGGGAAAGATCCTGCCATCACAATGTAAAGGATATTGGTGGTGGGTACTTTGGTTTTTGTTGTTCATTTATTGTTACTTTTTAATTTTGTTTTATATTTTAGGAAAGTTCATTTCAATAAACTGAAAAAAGCTGATATTTACTTTACTATATGAATGCAGGGTTTTGTTTTTTGTTTGTTTTCTTTTGAGTTCTTAGTTGATTTGAATCTATGCTGGTGTGGGAGAATTACAAGGTCTTCTCATAATCCAGGTGATTTCTGTCACCCTACACTTACTCCTCACATCAGCAAATTTTCCCTGGATACTAGAATTTCTAGTTATGGGTCTGTTTATAAATTAATTTTAAATACTTAATCTGTGAGGGGAAAAATATTTTTGCATAGAACAGAATAAATATAGTCACACCATCTCTTTAACAGAAAACAATCAAACCAAAACAATAAGAACAGCAAAGTGTCAAACTGATTTGCAAAGCTGTCATCATAACCAGAACAATTCCACTTTTTTCACTTAGACTTTTACTAAAACATGTTTTTGCTTTGTTCTTATGTGCAATAGAAAGAGCCTTCGATTCACCTGATTTTTTTTTTTTTGTCCTGTTCTTAGGATAATATAGCCTCATCTATGGACAGGCTGCTCCTTCAAAAACTGACCTAACTTCTAACTTGCTCATATTTTTCCTATCTTCTGTTTGTTTGCTTTCAAAAACTCTTCATATCACTATTTATTTTCTTACTTACAGACCAAGCTAAAGGAAAGGCTGATGGATAATGTTTTCCCTCAGAATTGTTTTGATTTTCATTTTGTTTTTGGTGGTTTTGATGTAGAGTTTTCTCTCACCTTTAAAGTTCATTTCATTGAATTGTAGGCTTTGCATGCTAGGGCCATAAGAAAACTGAGGCTCGAGGACTTTCTCAAGTTTAAGGTTGGATAATTATTTCCTTAGTGATTCAATTTTGAGAGCATATATGGTATCAACTATACAATTGTTTATAAGCTACATCCCATTAGTGAACTGTTAAGTGTAAATCTTAACATTTACCTTGTCTTTTTTATCTTGCCTCCCTTGTTCCTTAAAGGTGAAAATTTGTTTCCACCTCTCTTTGTACCCTCGGTGATTTGCACAGTGCCTATCACAGAGCAAACACTTAATAAATGCTTGTTGACTTGGCTTGGCTTTGCTTTGATTTAGTCAACTGGGATATAACTATTTGGGATAGAAACTTATAGTTTACTCACCAATAATAGCTTTCTATTGCTATATCATCAGCACTGTTTGTATTGTAAAAGCTACTGCTGAAGGTTTAAAAGCAGAAATAGACTTGGAAGAACAATTTAAGCTAAACTAAGCCTGAAGTGAGATTTATTTGCTTGCTCATTTCAAGATGAAATGTAAGAAGCTAGCAGCCGGGTTCAACACAAATAAAAAATTAAATAAAATAAAACAAAAGTTTCAACAGATACAGCAAAATTCCAGACTTTTCTTTAAAATCTGGAGTGTTTCTTATATGCTACTAATAATATTCTATATTTATCTTTCTCCTTTATATTCTATAAGACAATTCTCTGAAAATAGGATCTTTGTTCTCTGAGAGCCCATCTGTTGTTAATGTTTATATTCCATTTAAGGAAAAGCTCTGTTATTATTTTTGGCATAAACACATACACACACTTACACAAAGCTTCAGTCACATTACAAAATTCAAGTTCCAATTTAGCTCTTACTTTATTTAAACTCACTTTATTACCTATGATGACACCATTGAACATAGTGTAATTCTCCTTGATCCAAGTAAGTAATTCTCCTTGTGCACAGACTCAGTAAGTAACAATAAAGAAAAAAGTCTTTTAGCTAACTTCATATCGAAAGGGAAAAAGGTGAAATCAATGGAACAATAAAAATGTAATTTCTTTTTGTCACATTTTATGACCTCATCACCAATGGACTCCTCAAGGTCATCACTCTTTGTATTAGTCTCTTAATAGTCTGGGCACAATCACAGTTACCTTTTGAACTGGTATATTTCACAATACAGCTTTTTGTTTGTTTTTATTAGTGATCATCATAGGCTGCTGTTTTTAAAATGAACTCCCTAAGTGCACTATCATCAGATAGCTCAATGAATCCTATACAAGGAAGATCAGTTTGTACGTCTTATAATACAAGTTGCTTCTCTGACACTCGGCTTGACCAGGGATGAGGTCCAGACAGCTTGTAGTATTTATGTAATAGCTATGACCTTTTCATGGTGATGTCTTGAAATAACAGAGGGTAGTGTGGGATGAATTCAGGACTAAAAGACTGGCAGTAAGTGAAAAAAAAGGCCAGGCCTGGGGCTAATTATCTCAATGGAGTAACTGAGCCTTTGACACCAAATTCAAAGAACCCAAAGACAAAGGCTGGTCCAAACAGCATAAAGAAGAAACCTACACAAAGTTATCAAAATAGAGTTCTTAAGATGTTACAAGTAAAGTGTATGATCAACTTGGAATCACAAGGCCTGAGTATGAAGCTCTTCTCTACCGCTTACTATCTGCATTATCTTGCACTTACCATCTATGGAATGGTTTCCTATCTTGTGAAATTAAAAAATCAAAGTCTCTGGCCTCTGAAGTCCTATCTAGTTCTAAATCAATGATGTAATAATATGAAATGAAGCTGTTGACTGCAAGATAGACTATTTAATATACACAAACATACACATATATACATATCTGTATATCTTCTTGATCTGTATATCTATCTATCTATCCATCTATCTATTCATCTCTCTATATCTGTTTGCATGTTGTCTTCCCTATTAGACTGCAAATTCATTGAGGCCAGGGACTATCTTTTGCCTCTTTGTACCCCAAATGCTTACCACAGAGTACAGCACATAGTAAGCACTTAACACATGTTTATTGATTGAACATTTATTTAATGAACATTTATTTAATGAAGATCTAAGGAATCCAATTCAAGGGCCAAAGAAAGACAAACCAGAAACAAGGAAAGTCAAAAAAGCTACCTAAGTAGAATTTAAAGTTTATTTCTATTTGTATCTTCACTAAGACAGAATCTTTTTTGAGTTTTTAAGCTAAGGTGAAGTTGGTTACCTCCAACCACCTGATCTCCTTGCTGAATTTCTTTTATCACACTCACAGACACAAAACACAGACACACGTACTCAATGTACTGACCAAAAGGAGTTTATTAGAGCTAAAAAAAAAATAAGATTCAAATAGTCTATTTGGCTAATGGTTAAGAGTTACATTAATTTTGCACAAGCTTTGAGAAAATATATGATTGCAAAAATGTATTTTAACAAATTTGAAACAGACAGGATATGGACACACATGTTATGGAGATTAAATGAAAATTCAAGTGAAAATAAAATTGCTTCTCAGGTATATGTATGTAAGAAGACTGTTACATATAAGAAGTTGTATGTTTGGATAATATATTAACAAAGTTAGATGAAAACTCATTATTTTTTTTCCTAAGTCCAACAGAGAGTTCTAATTGAAAACCTGGAAGGATTGATTCATTTCCATGCACATTGATTTACATTGCTACTTCCTATGGTCCTTTTTACAATCTGTCACAGAAGTGAAGATTTTATTTTGTGTGGATCAAATAAAGGTATTTTTATTGGCCTTCAGGCTTTATTTAGTAGATTTTTTACACATCAGATGACCAGCTTTAAAATTAATCATAGGACTGTAGTTCTGTCAGGGACCTTAGATGTCATCTACTCCAGCTTTCCAATTTTATAAATGGCAAGAGAATAAGAGAACAGAAGTCACTTGCCCAAGGTTGCACAAGTGAGTTGCAGCATCAACTCTAGATCCAGTTCTTTCACTTCCCAAGGCCTTCGCACTTTGAATTATCACCACCATCACCTCACCCACATCTTCACACAGAATGCATAATACATTTGATTTCTTGAACCATACTAAAATCTTGAGATTTTAGCATTGAATAGAATGACAATGTTCCTTTCGTAATATTCTTCTTATATATTATAGTCTTCAAGTAAAGGAGAAACAGCTTAAAGCTTATTTGTGGAAAATTCAAGTTGTACTGATTAAACACGAACACAGTCCTTATATGAAGTATGCATAGTATAACAGATTCATAGAAGCATATTTAAAGAGGGAAAGGGTTTTAGGAATCTTCTAGTTTGGTTTCCGTATATTACAGATGAAGAAATTCAGATCCAAACAAGTGAATTGACTTGGGCTTGTCACTTAAATTGTAAGAAGCATAGCTGGGAACTGAATCAAGATCTCCATAACAAATCCAGTGTTCTTTCCATGACACCATGTTAATAGGGTTTATTAATTATCCACTGTCATCTTAAGCTCATAACAAAGCAAATAGTTTATTTCTTTTACATAATCGGATCATAAGCACTTATCCTTGGTTTGATACAGAGATAATTTTTAAATGAAATCATAACAAAATAGCACATAGATGGTGGCATTCTTACTATTCTAGTGAACACAACAAACTCAAACCTATTTATACATCTTAAAAATGCCCAGAAAATATTAACAGGTCTAAAAAGCAACTGGATTTTTAAACTTCCAACTGCATTTTACATATACAAGATTTCACAAAGAGACTTCCATCCTTAATTAAATGAGAGAACTATAACCCAACATGTGGAGCAATAAAAGCACATGATGAAATAATGACATTAACTAGAATATCTGTCAAGGTCATTCTAGACCAACATTTAGAGCATGGGGATTCTCAATTCTCAGAGTATGTGAAATATTTGTAGTTCTAAAACCAAATGCAGAGAATGTGACTTTTAACATCTCTTCCAGTTCTAAAATCTATGTTTCTACAATTAGTGAGAGGGGATATATTATGTAGCTTTTTAAGATTTACTGTCATTCTCTTCTCTGACTCACAACTACTCCAAATCTCTTTGCACTAATTCCCAGAAGCTGAATGGACTATCAGAAAATAATGTCCCCAAAATTTATCCTTTAAAATAAATATCAAGGGAAAATATCAAGTTAATCTTAAAATTATAATTAAGTGGTCAAATAAAGCCATTTTGTTAACATCTATTGAAGATGACTCAATATAAGGTTGAAACTTCAAATTGCCAAAGCATAAATTTTTATTTCAAATTTTAATCAAAAAGATAGTTATTATTTACTAATGTCATCATTTCTCATAACATATGATCTATTATATTTTCCTTTCTTTGGGCATTTCTCACCATTTTAGATATCTTGGAAATGCTCTCCAAAGGAATTTAAATTGGAATTTCTCTAGTATAAATTTCTTCTGAAAGTACTTGGTTAGATCTAAATGCTCTTCCTGAATTCATCTTCTTCAGCAAGGATTTACTAAATACCTACAATATATCAGTCATTGTGCTAATTATTAGAGATACAAAGAAAACAAAGAAAAGTCACCTGCCCTCAAGAAACTTATATAAGGATCTTGCATTTCCAGCTGACTTTCAGACATCTCAAACTGGATATGGAGTAGACATATTAAAATTAATATGCCCCAAATTATCTTTCCCTTTAATCCCCTACCTCACCTACTACCTTCCCTATTACTGTAGAAGACAACACTATCTTTCTGGTCCCTCAGGCTCACAATCCATGGTCATAATTGACTTCTCAATGCCTATAAATCCCTGCCCCCCACCATTTTCAATTTATTGTCAATATCTGTTAGTTTTTGCCTGCTTCAAAGTTCCTCCCTATTCCAATTAATCCTCTATTTGGCCACTAAAATGATTTCACTAAAGTGCAGATCTGACCATGTCAACTCCATCTATAAATATAGATAGATAGATATTTAAATATATTGATATTACCAATGGCATAGAACACACTATCCAAACTAAAGAACATTTTCTTATACCCAAATTCAGAAGGGATATACTATTGTTTACATTGAGCCCTGAGATACTATCGAGCCTCCTGAGAAAAATCTATACTAACACCAGGAAAAAAAAATTGGTCTAACCATCAATAGTTGGAAAGCAAATAAATGAAAATCACATATTCCAGACATAGACTAATTGTCAAGGAGCCCTTCAAATTATACAATAAACATACATATGTTGGATAAGCTTGACATATCCATAATAAGTTGGGTCTACAATAGCAACAGAATAGGAGATCAAGATGTAATACATTTAGAAAACTGATCACTTTCAATGATCCCAATTAGACCATTGGTAAAAAAAAAAGCCCATATCTTTAACACTAATAATCTCCCAGCGATGTTATGATTGTGAATCTCTGTGAATCATGCATTACAACTATATTGGAAGAATTAATATGACAAATTAACTCAAAGTATCATTTGAAAATGAATGGTAGATATGAGGTGGTATCACATTCCGAATGACAAGCTCTTAAAGCTCTTCATTCTATTCCATGACTGATTTAATTGTTAGAATATTTTTTTCTTTACACTGAGCAAGAAGTGATATAAAAGATGACACACACACATGTACATACACACATATATGTGTGCATGTTCATTGTATATACAGCCAAGAATTGCATGACAGATTCACTTCCTTTTATCTAGCTATACAATATACATATGTGTACATATGTAATGGACATTTAATAAATGTTGTTTGATAGTTGGTTGACTAAAGAATTAAAGTGCAAGTGGACAGGTTGGGTTGAGTGATAAGCTATTATCCTGATATTTTAAAAGAGCAAAAGGAAAACTATAATTATGTCAAGAAGATCTTCCACATCAAGGATTTGTGGGAAATTATGGACAAAATCTGCACAAAATAAAAAATGTGGAAAGGTTACCATCTATACTCATGGAGGAATTATCCACAGTGATAAAGTCACTGAATCATTAAAGTATCAAAGCCCAGTTAAAGGGCATAACTTCAGTGTTAGTATTAGAATTAACATGGCCAATTATAAGCATTGTCAAAGTAAATGTCTTCTCCCATTCTGTAATATGACAAGACTGGCAAAGTACAAGCCACTGAATTGTATTATAGAATCATAAAGTCAAAGGGTTGAAAGAATCTTAGTCAATTTTAATCTAAACTATTCTATTTTAGAATATCTAATCCTTTTTTAACATGTTTTAAAAACTTGAGAATGTTTTGAGGTTTTGGGGTTGAGAGAGAAGTAGCTGTCTTCTCCAAGTCCAATATCCCTAGTTCTTTCAGCTAAATTTCATGATCTCTATCTCCCTTAAGATCCTAATTTCCCTCTACAGTATGAGTTCTAGCATGTCAATTTCTTTCCTAAACTATGGTGCCCAGAATTGAATATGATAGTCCAATTGTAGTATGGCCAAAGATATGGACAGTAAGACTTTGACATACATCAATCAAGACACTATGTATCTTTTGATGCCCAACATTACATGAACATTTTTGACTGCCATGTCATAGTATTAATTCATATTCCATTTTTTATCACCAAATTTTATCATTTTTGCATGAAGTATATTCTAGTCATTCCTACTCATCTTGTACTTGAGGAACTGATTTTTGTGACCAAATATATCACTTTACATTTATTCCTATTAACTTTTAACTTATTAGAGTTGAGTCACTGATGTAAGTTTTTCAGATATTTTTGAATTCTCATTATGCAATACAAAGTATTAGCTATCCTTTACAGCATCCTGTTAATGGAAAATTAAATAAGCACTCCACTAATTTCTTCTTTGATACACTCATAAAAATGTGGAGCAGCATAGCACTACACATGGGTCCTGGGGTGGGGGGGATGATTGGAAGGTAGAGTCATTCCTCCAAATTGATATCAGTCCATTAATTAAAAAGATTATTCATCTAAAGAATTCTAAATCTATCAAACTTTAACTTAATGAAGCCCACATCCACATATTTTATCTGTAGAAAACAATGAGAAATTTTGTTTTATGTTTTGCTGAAATCTAGGCATGTTATTTCTACAGCACTCCAAGGAATAATCCTGTCAGAAGAGGATATTAGGTTAGCCAGGTATGATTTGATTATTATAAAGCTAGATTGACCATGAAGGATTTACTTTTCTTACTTCTTACAAACTTCTTAACCCTTTAACAATATATTCTACAGGTTTTCCTGGACTCTAAATTAGTCATTCTAATGGTGTATAATCTCTATCCTTTTCCCTTTTCTTTAATGAACAGAACAATTTTGCTTTCTCCAGTACTGTGGCGCCTCTTAGGTTTGCTATGACCTTTACCTGACTTTAGGTCATATGTCGCATTTACCATGATAAGGTGTATGGTATGATAGGAAGAATGCTGTATTTGCAGTTGGAAGAGATTTAGGTTTGAATCCCAGTTTTAACACAGCTATGTGAGTCTAGACAAGTCAGCCTCTCTGAATCGCAGTTTTCCAATCTATAAAAGATATGTTATGGTGTCTAGAATGCCTGTTAGAGTTGTTATGAAGATCAAATGAAGATAGGTAGATAGATATATAGATAGATAGATAGATAGATAGATAGATAGATAGATAGATAGATAGATGATGGATAGATAGATCATAGATATAGATAAAGTATTTTGCTCATTACATCAAGTATATCTCATAAAAATCTAATCTCCAGGATATATAGGGAAATAACAGAAATATATAAGACAAAGAATAACTCCTAAAAATAAGTAGTCAAAAGATTCATACATATTTATGATGGCTTAAAGCATTGTACTTTAAAAAAATTGTTGATATTTCTTATTTTACATCACTTTCATTACCATGTGTAAATGGGAATCTGGTGTATGCCTAGATCAATGAAGATGGAAGCACCCATGTGGGAGATGTCAGGAACCAACTTATGGGAGGATTAGACTATGTGTGGATGTTCTGCATGGGCCTGTAGTGTCACTGCATCCATCTGAGGTGATTGGAACAGGTGCCAAATACTCAACACACAAATTCATCCTTTTCTTTTTCCTTCTCAGAAAGATATTCTTCATAACAAAGAATAAAAAAGAAAGGGGGAAGGATTAGTTCAAAAAAGGCAAGCAACCTATAAACCTAGGTTCAGGATAACATACAAATTTTCATATCCACAGCCCCAACATGTGAAAAGATGAGATGAGAATGAATTATTTGATTGTTTCTTCTTTGGGACAAGTTTTTGTTATTGAACCTTTTTTTAAATTACTATTGTTCTTTCCATTTATATTGCTGTTGTCATTACGTATATTGTTTCATGGTTCTTAATTTACTTTGAATATGTTGATATATCTTCTCAACCTTTTATGCAGTTTTCATATTCATAACTTATATTACAAAAATATTATATTAAATTCTGTGCCATAATTTGTTTACTCATTCCCTAATAAATGGACATCTACTTTGTTTCTAGTTCTGTGCTAATAAAAAAACACACTGTATTTAATATTTTGATATTTACCTGGGATCTTTCTGACTCTGACTTCTTCAGTTCACAATTCTACCAACATTATAATTAGTGTAATTGTCAATGTTGACAACTTTTTTTTTACTTTTGTCATCTTTGTCAATTAGATTGGTGTGAAGTAAAACCTTAGAGTTGTTTTGATTTGAATTTTTGTAATGATTAGTGATATAAGATAGCCTTCCATATGATTCTTAGAACATATTTTTCAGAAGTTTTATCAAATATGTAACTTTAAGTTAAAATTAAACTAAAAAGGTAATGTTAAAGGTCTA
The DNA here is from genome assembly GCF_900497805.2 of Vombatus ursinus. Classification (NCBI taxonomy): domain Eukaryota; kingdom Metazoa; phylum Chordata; class Mammalia; order Diprotodontia; family Vombatidae; genus Vombatus; species Vombatus ursinus. The sequence goes on from NW_020954610.1 coordinate 29,331,136, forward strand.
ATTTCAAAATAATATTCATGCTACTAGTGATGTACAGTTAATATCATTACCTGATTTCTTATCTCATGCAGATATCATGATATTTTATAAGGGATAACATACCCAGAGAAATAGCATGATATATTGTATAAAGTGCTAGATGTTGAGTCAGAAAGAGCTGAGTTCATAATCCTCTTATGGCACTATAGCTATGTAACCATGGACAAGCCACTTACCCTCTGTGAACCTCAGGGACCTCACTAATACTTTAAGTTATAGACTGGTTAATATTGGCTTCAGTAGAAGGAGTTCTCAAAATGATGAACATGTTTAACTTAAGGACAACCATGTGCACATAGAAAAAAGCGAAGCTCAAAATGAAAAGACATACAGAGATAAACACACTGAAAAGAAGAAAGCACAAAGGTGTGAATAAGGAAAGAGAAATAAATGTATTCATGCAAATGTGACAGATGATTTCTTCTTTCCTAGGCAGGTATCAGTGAGAATCAATTGTTATTGGTGTTATTGGTGACCTGTTCTGAATAGTTCACTCTGTTTTTATGAGGCAAGTCATTTTTCAATGGGAAAAAAAATGTGTAACACAATTGAAACTTTCATGGGACTGTGAGACTGAGAGTTGTTCAGGTCCATGGTTGAGATACCAAGCACTACTGTCCAGTTGTATGAGTTGTGAGGTCTCTCTTAGGGTCTCTCCATTCACTCTTGAGTGCAGAGAAGTTAGATCTTATCTGTGTATTGCAGGGCACCCTAGAAAGAGATTCCCTGAGCTGTGTCTATTGCTGGGCAGTCAGAGGAAATCAATGAGCTGATCTGAGTCAGATAACTGGAGGTGGCTAGTGCAGAAGTAAAACTTTGCTCCAGATTTAGATAAATTGACTCTTGACTGATAAAGTAGTTCCAACATGCTTTTATTGTTTACTGTATAACTGAGAGATTAAATTACTCTTAGCCTAGGATAAGTGAACTTATTTTTATTTAATATTTTGATAACTATTTCAACATAATTGATTTTCCTTGTAATGATATATATTTTATTTTATTCATTTAAAAGCATTATTCTCAGAAATGGCCCATTGATTTTACCAGACAACCAAAGGGGTCCATGACATAAAATAGGTTAAGGACCTTTTATCCAAATGGTGTTTAAATGAATATGGGTTAACTCTGGCAAGGGATTAAAAACTCCTCCATATTTCTCCATTGTTCTATAAGGCAGGGAGAAGTGAGTACCTTGAGACCTATTTAGTGGAAAAACTTAAAACTAGAATATTTAATGAACCTAATTTAATTAGCATCACAGTGTATTATGTGTATTTATGTATGTATGTATGTGTGAGTTGTCTTCTTCCAGTATCACCATTTGATTACTGACCCTTTCAATGGCATAACTTAGTACAACCTTCAAAAATTGACACTACCAAGAAAGTCACAAAAAACAGTGTTAGCAGCAGCAGTGGTAGCAATAGCAAAACAACAACAATAAAAGCAGACAGTAAAAGCTGTAAACATTAATTTAGTTCACTAAAAGGCCCGTTATCATCATTGCAATCTTCAAAGTTGGATCACTCTGTCGTAGCTTCATTTAGTGCCAGAATCTTCTGCACCTAAATTGAAGAAATCAGCAGCTACCATCTTCTGAGCAGAGAAATTTATTCAGTTTAATTTAATGTAAAAGAGCTTTTTATACTTGAGATTACTTCACTCTCCCACATTAGAGTGATAACAGAATACACTGAAAAACTAAGGTAAGTTTTACCAGCTAAACTGGTTTATTAACAGTGCAATGGAAGAGAAATTGGTACCCAAGCTTTTGCATGTTGGAGGCAATTAAAGCTCTACTAAAAAGAAATTATTATATCTGAATGATATTCATATTGTCATGGATCATCTCTTGAAATAGATTAAAAATTTCCTAAATTCACCATTATTTTGTGATTTGAAATTTACATTGTGCCATTTTTGGAAAAAAAAGTTACTACAGTTGGATAATAGCAGACTACCTTCAAGGAATTTGGGATCCTTTAGGAGTTAACATCCCTAAAGCACCATTAGCTGTTAGGTAAGACAGTAAAAAGAGCACCAAATTTGGAATTCTAAGGACCTGGGTTTAAATTCTAGCTCTACCACTTATTACCTGTGTGAGTTAGGAGAAATAATCTCTTTGGAATTTACTTTCTTTGCCTGTAACATGAAATGTTTCAATTGGATGACCTTTAAGCTCCTTTCCATCTATAAAACTATGACCTTGTTTATTGATTGTTTAGGGTACAAACTCTTATGTTGTCAGAAGATATTAGAAGAGGAGGGAGAGAAAGAACTTGGAAAAGAGACAGTCTTGTTTTTAGGGGAATAGCCCCATACAATTCATTCAATTAAAAATATATTCTTAAGAATTTACTATTCTAGGCATTATTTATCTTATTTACTGCTAAGCACTAAATATTGTACCCCATAGAATTGGACATTTGGGAATCCTGTTCCATTTAAAATCCAGAGATATTTTGTCAATCAGTATAAGTAGCTGCTTCAGATTTTGTGATTGGATGGTGTTATATGTTCAGTCAACTATTTTTACAGCAATGAACGAAGTTAGTATTGTCAAGGTATAGGAATTGAAGCTGTTAAGGATTCCAGTCTGGACTTTTGCCCATTCACTATTGGGTCTACAAGTAGGTCTGTTTGGTCAGATGGGCTGTGTAGGAAAGGGAGATGTTATTCTCTTTCCTTGGGAAAACCCATAGAGATTTTCCTGGTAACTCTTTATCACAGCTCACTCTGTATCCAGCAAAGAAAATGAAGAGTCAGGATGACCATATATCATACTTGACTACAATGAAACATTTCACAAAGCAGGAGAGCTATGACTTAGAGAATTAAAAAAAATGACTTAGATGATTTAAAAATCCCCAAGGGACCACCTTGTTAAATCTATATCAGACCAAGAATCCACACTACAACTTCTTAATGAATACTCAGCCATTCTCTAATTAAAGTCCTTTAGGGAAGATAAAGTCACTGCCTTCCAAGGCAGGCTCTACAACATTTTATAGCTCTAATAGTTAGAATGTTTTCCCTTTCATTCATCACTTAACTAAAGTCCACAAAGCTCCTGTCTGGTCCCCAGAAAAGAGGGATTTTAAAAACTTTCATTTCACAGGTTTATTCAATAAATGTTTTGAGTAAGAAAAATTCCACATATTTCACAATTTAAACCATTTTCAACATTCTCTGAAGGAAGATACTTCTTCATATTCTTTAATGGGTGATACTCATCCTCCTGTTTCATCTCATATAAAGTGGTTTATACCTGGGAAAATTTTTGTTTGGGAAGCCATGTCAATGAATCAGGTTATCAATGCTCCATTAAAAAAAAAAACAGAGATGAGGAATAAAACAAAGCAAGACCTCATACCTAGATAGAAAGAGATAATTTTGCTTTTTCCATTTTCCTCTTTAAATCTTTGCTCAGGAAACAGCAGATAACAGGTTAAGGGGGGAAAATCTGAAGTGATATTTTTCAAATCTTTTTCAGGAAATATGAGGATTGGATTTCAGTTTGTTTTTCCTCTGGATGACATAAGATCCTAGAATTCTATTCTAGGGTCCTAGATTTCTATTCTATCCTATCAGTGTCCTGGTATAAACGATTTTTTAAAATTCTGGTGGGGAGAGAAAACAACTCCTTTCACCAATACAGAAAAAAGAAGACTCACCACATGTATCTTTTCCCTAATAGGGACAACAAGGAGTCTCTATAGGCACAGTAGACACTTTTATATATGTGATTCACTGGGAAGACCATAGGATTTGGAATCAAAAGTGCCAGATTCAATTTTAAACTCTTCCATTTGCTATTTATGTGACCTTGGGCAAAGAAAAATCACTGAGCCTCTCAGGACTTCAGATTCATCATTTGTAAAAGACTGAGTTTGAACTAACTGATTACTAAAGTCCCTTTCAACTCTGATGATCATCATATATGTATATGCATATATGTATATATTCATACACACATACATGCCTTGATATATATATACATGCATGCAATATATGTAATATACCATATGTACTGTTATACTACTATGCATATTATTTATGCATGTGTATACATAAATACATATATAACTTTTATACACATGTACACACAAATACTTACTAGCTGTGTGACCCTAAGCAAGTCACTTAAGCACTATCTGCCTCAGGTTCATAATTTGTAAAATAGAAATTTCACCCACCCACCAAAAAAAAAAGTTAGTTGAATCACATGAGATAATATTTGTCAGTTGTTTTCCAAACTTTAAGGTGCTATATAAATGTGTAAAGCTAGTATTTACATGACATTTTATTCTACATTTTTATTCTATAAATATGATCTCATTTGATTCATTTTATCTTAGCTAAAACCCTGTGAGGTAGGAATGTATAACTTTCACTTGCCCAAGGTCATGACGCTAATAAGCGTCTGAGACAGATTTGAGCCTACAACTTCTTGACTCCAGGCTTAGTGTTATATCCACTGCATAACCTAAATGGTCTGCAGTGAAAAGGTTGGAAGAATTTTGGATTTGGAGCCAGAGAAACTTGGTTCAAAATGCACCTCTGTAACTCACTACCTGGGTAAGTCATCTTAACACTTTATTTTCCTGAGTCATAGTTTTCTCATCTCTGAAATAAAAGGATTGGATCAGATGACCTCCTAGTCCCTTCTGATACAGAAGTTCTTTGTGATTCAGTGCGTTTAAACAGTTTCATGATATTTTGAGATGTCGGTTCTCTCAGAAGTCTATTCAGAAAATTCTGAAGTTATCTTATGGAAAGTTTGTTTATGTACATCACATTCCTAGTAAGACCATCAAACAGAGAGTTTATAGATGTTCATTTTCTCTAATGAGGTCAAATTCAGGTCCATTTACCCTCCCTTAGTTCACATTCTTTAAGGATAAATGTCTAGTGTTTTGCAGTGCAAAGGCTCACATTATTTTAAAGTAATATTTAGAAGACCAGACAAAAGGCCCAAATTTGTAGTCATGTACACCAACAATCCTCCCTTTTACCCATCAGATTCAATAGAGCTCAGAAGCATATAGGTATTATAATAGCCCCACAAAATACAAAGTTCCCTGAGATAAATAGGCAATATCTAATATCACATTTATGCCTCACAGAATGTTGTGATTTTTGTTATGGAATTAGAAGGAATCTTTTTTTTAATAGAATCATAATGTCAGTTCTAAATGGGACTATTCTTCCAAGGGGAGACCTGAGGCCTGAGAAATAATGTGAATGGTTCAATGAATTAGAGTTAGCTTCAGTGAAATTGCTCACTGCTTCAAAGTACCTAATTAGAAATTAAAACACCTACTTGTCTCATTAGTTGTCTTAGAAGGGAATCTTCAACTTTTTTTTCCCTCTTTGTTTTACCATCCCTGAAAGAAGAAATATCAATCACAAGTATAAGACAGCAATGAGAGTTCCAGGGGAAATTGAGTCTTAGGGAAATTAATGAAGAATTTAAAAGAAAGGGAGCAAGTGAAGTAACAAACCTACAGGTGTTCTTTGGTGATTTCAGAAGTCACTAATGCCATTTACATGATACATTAATCTCAGACAAACATTTAGCTAATATTCTTGCTACACTAGCTATTGTATATCTCTTTCAATTCCAAAGGACATGCACTTTTAAAAGATAAAGAACAGGGTAGATCAACAATATGAAAAAGATTATAAAATTTCAAGTCTCTAAAATGCTATTTGGGCATTTCATTGGCCATAAATCAATGTCCATGGTAATCAAAAAAGGAAAAAAGAAAAAGAAAATATGCCTACAGTAATAATGGTGAAGCAGCTCATGTATAATAATGATTACTCTGCAAGAATTTTCTCAAGGCTTAATATTCTCTTAGAGGAAAAAAAAAGAAAGGATGATTGGGAATGATTAAAAAATATAATTGAGGAAAATATTCATTTCAACCATAAATGAAAACTGGTAATGAATGAGCAATGAATGACTGTGGATTCTACAATTGCTCAATAATGCTATTTAACAGAGAAATATACTTTATATTAAAATATGCTGAAATTGAGCTGTTAGAAAAAAAAGTCACAGGTATTTTAATTTCTAATTAGGTACTTTGAAGCAGTGAGCAATTTCACTGAAGCTAAATTGTCCTTGCAATATGAAGCTTTAAAGTCAGTCGATATGGTCTAACAACCCCAATAATTTCACAATTGAAATACATAGGTTTATGTATGCTTTAAAAAATAACAAAAGGAACAAGGCCTTGCGTTCCACAGTTAGGTCATGTTCTAAGTAGATAAAGTGAATGTATAAAGACACAATTCGTGTATGGAACTATGGCAAACATAAAGAGCCAGACCATACTTTCAACTGCATCATTGACCCCACATGTTCTTTCTGTGACCTCATGCCAATAACAATAATAGAAGCTCAGAAGTTGTGGACACAACTCACCAAATCACAGATATATACACATATGCATATGTATGTTTTTATTGAGTGTAAGTACATATCTACACTTGCACATATGCACATGCATACACACATAAAACCTGGAAGAGATGGCACAGTAGAGTATCAGGCCTGGAGTCAGGAAGACCTAAGTTCAAATCTGGTCTCAGATGTGTACTAGTTATGTGGCCCTAGGCAAGTCACTTAACCCTATTTGTCTCAGTTCCTCATCTGTAAAATGAGATGGAGAAGGAAATGTCAAAGCCCTCCAGTATCTTTGCCATTAAAACCTCAAATGGAGTCATGAGGAGCTGTATACAACCGGAAAGAATGAACAACAACAACAATATTATCAAAGGATTTTTGTGAGAGTGCAATGAAATAATTACTATAACCATTTAGCACGGTGCTTAGAAATGCAGGAGATACTGTGGGCAGTGATAAACACTACTTTTTATCCTAAGTAAGGCTGCCAGGTTGGTGTTGCCACCTGTGGCTACAGAGATAATATAGGATTTTATATGCAAAGAGGAAACAACTATTAGCAAGCTCCTTAGTGAAGTTCAGGGTGACACATTTATTTTCAACCAAAAAAAAAAAAGAAAGAAAGAAATAAAAAGAAAGAAAAGAAAAAATGCAAAGCTGTTCATTTACAATTTCAGATCTCAGTTTAAATTTAGTCAGCACTACTTCCATATGAGAAACCTTGTGAGTTTCTCCAGAAGTACATATGCAAAGTGAAAAACTTCATGATTTTTTTATGAGTAAGACTCACATTATATACTTTTATTTATATTTGATTTAACAAATTCAGTAAGTCAACAAGTATGTATTAAACACTGTTTTAGGCACTGGGAAGTCATGAGGATAAATAAGACAAAGATCCCACCTTCATAAAGTTTATATTTTGAATTACACACGGAAGTTTTCAGGAAGGTACACAGACTAAGGTAATAAAAGATCATCCAGAACAATAAATCTGGAAAAAAAACAACAACCTTAATTAATACATTTACTGCCGACTATTGGTTTTAATTAGCACAAATTAAACTGTAACAGAATTGAAATGGCCAAGTTCTAGAATATGTCAAACTCTTTGATCTATACCTTAAAGAATTCACCTCTGGTGTTTTTGAAAAATGTGACATTGCTCAACTTCAGATCCATGACGACTGTACTATTTTTCTCAGTGTTTTGGTGATTATTGAATGTGGTTCAGCAATTACAACAAACAGTTCTTTTAGTACTTTGAATGAAATTTGTTTTTTTGAATTTATTGAGGTCAGATTAATTGTCTCATTCTTTTTTACCTTTTATCTTGTTTCACAATTCCCTGTCCATCATTTTTTGTTTGGTAATTCTTACTATTCCTCTTTCCCACTCCACCCACAGGAGAGAAAAATACAATCAATGAATGGAGTAGTACAGGCTTCGCTGCATTGTTGATCAACACTGACCCATACATCCCAAGAAGTAATACAACTTCTTTCTTAATTTTTTTCTCTTCTTCTCACAATCTTGTAGAGTTCTACATTCTCAGCTTTAACATTATTGCATCATTTTATGTACTATATATTCCATCCAAAATCTCTGTCCACTGAATATACCTGGCACTTTCCCATTTAATTTCCATTGCAGATTCTATTTCTTGTGCCTTCCATACAACCTCTCTTCTCCTTTACACTGGATGCCTAAAAGCATTCCCCAGTTATGCTTTCTCAACCTAAAAGTTCCAATAGAACTTACTTTCATATTTCTGTTGAACTTATCATATTGCATTATGTCTTGTACTGCAGTTATTTGTATATTTCCTTTGGAGATTTTTAAGTTTCAAGAGGGTAGAGATCATGACATATCTAAACACTTTGTCTCTGAGTACTTAATAGTTTTTTTTTTCCTATATAGTGGACACAATACATTTCTCTTGTGTTGAGATGAATTCTAGGCCACAGGCACAGTATAGAGAATGCAGAGTGAAAATATTGAAAAGAGTGAAAGATGGGAAGCTGAAAATATGCACTGTGTGACCATGTTTTAGTGATTTCAGTTTTATGGCCTTAGTTTCCTTATCTGCAAAATAAAGAATAGAACTACTGGGGCAGCTAGATGGTGCAGTGGACAGAGCACTGGCCCAGGATTCAGGAAGACTTGAGTTCAAATCTGTCCTTACACTTACCAGCTGTGTGACCATGGGCAAGTCACTTCAACCCATTGCCTCGCAAAAAAAAAAAAAGTGCTATTGATTTCTAAGGTGTTTTTTTTTAAGCACTGGCAATCATTTTATGACTAAAAGTACTTTAGAAGTCCAGAAAAGAAGGAGATTGTTTCACAGAATCAACACATCATTGCATTAGAAAGCATTGGAGGTTCCCAATTTGAACTTAGAGATTAATGCAAGAATATGTCAGCAAATTCATTGCTTCACAGGACAGTCTATTCTATTGTTTTTCAGTTCTATTACAAAAATTTAGGTCAAGATAAAACCTTTCCTTTGTTTTGAGTTTTTCCTTCTTAAACAAGACAAAATGAATCCAATACTACTTTAATACAGCAATCTTTCAAAGTAATTGTGTCTCACCTAATTCTTTTCTGCTATAGGCTAAATGTCAACATCTATTTCAATTACCTTATACGACATTGTCTCCAGACCTCTATTCTCCACATACGTAACTTCACCAATAGACCCTTTTAAATGCAGTGCTAGAACAGAACACAGTAGTCCATTTATGTTCTAATCCATGCAAAATGCATCATTTTCCTTAACCATGACACTATATACTTATTAATAAATACTGAATTATAGTTTTAATACCTTTGAAGCAGATATTAACATCGTGGTTAATTAAGACTCTCAAATCTTTTGTGCATCAATTGTAGCTAACCCTCTTTTTCATCATTTTTATGTGATTAAATGAACTTTTGAAACAAAGTGTAAATCTTATAATTATCAGTGTTAAATATCAAATTATTAGTGACAACAAATCAACCCAAGTTGTTTTGAACTTTTCTGACTATTTAACATTTAGATTTTTTTTTTCCTTTGCATGAAGAGTTGGCTTTGAAGCCAGGAAGATTAAGTTACCTACTTCTGACACAAACTCACTGTGTGATCCTGGGCAAGTCATTTTAGCTTCTCAGTACATTAGACAATCCTCTAACATTCTGCATTGAAAAAAAAGTACTGCTCTGCATTGATCTAGGTGGGCAGATATTGCTTTTCACCAGTGAGTTCCCAGTACCTGTTAAATAACAAGTCTACCGTATAGATTCTATCCTTCCACAGACAAAACAGAACATACAAAAGAAAATAAGAAAAAAAAAGAATGGGATGAAAGGAAGAGAAAAAAACAAGAACATCTAAATGGTTGTACATATGATTTCAATATCTATAAATTTGCAGTTAGTTATTAATCCTATTTCCAAAAGATATCTATAACTACTTTGTCAGAAGAATACTAATATCATCATTACATACACACACACACACACACACACACACACACACACACACACACACACACATGCACCCTTATCCCATCCTTTTCAAGCTCAATCATTGTGTCCATGATTTTACTTTGTTATCATTACAGTTGTTGTTTTTTTTACTCCTTTTTTATTAAGCTTTCTAGTGTTTTATTTTTTTCCAATTACATGTAAAATAGTTTTCAACATCCATTTTTTAAGATTTTGAGTTTCATTTTTTTTCTTCCTTTCTCCTCTCAGAACAAAAGGGAAAAACCATGAGAAAAGAAAAAAAAAACAACAAAAAGACAAAAACAAAAGTAAAAGTAGTATGCTTAGCTCTGCATTTAGACTCCATAGTTCTTTCACTGGATTTGGTTAGCATTTTCCATGATTAGTCTGTTGGAATTGTCATAGATCATTGTAGTGCTAAGAAGAGTTTAGTTTGTCATAGCTGATAATCTCACAATGTTGCCGCTACAGTGTACAACATGCTCCCAGGTTCTGCTTACTTCATGAAGCATCAACTCATGTAAGACTTTCCAAGTTTTTTTGAAATCCACCTGCTCATCATTTCTTATAAAACAATAGTATTCCATTACATTCATATAGCACAATTTGTTCACCCATTTCCCAATTAATGGTTATCCCTTCTATTTCCAATTCTTTGCCACCATAAAAACAACTGCTATAAATAATTTGCACATGTGGGTCATATTCACTTTTTTACGATCTCTTTGGAATACATACCTAGTAGAGACATTGTTGGATCAAAAGGCATGTATGATTTGCTTGCTTTTTGGTCATAGTTTCAAATTGCTTTTCAGAATGATTGAATCAGTTCACAGCTCCACCAACAATGCATCAGGTGCCCCCAATTTCCCCACATCTTCTCATTTTCCTTTTCTACATTATTAGACAATCTGATAAGTGTGATGTGGTATGTCAGAGTTATTTTGATTTGCATTTCTCTAATCAAGAGATATAGAACATTTTTTTCATATGATTATAGATAGCTTTAATTTCTTTCTTTCTTTTTTCTTTTTTTGGCTAAACAATGAGGTTAAGTGACTTGCCCAGGGTCACAGAGCTAGTAAGTGTTATGTGTCTGAGGCCAGATTTGAACTCAGGTCCTCCTGACTTTAGGGCTAATGCTCTATCCACTGTGCCACTTAGCTGCCCCATTTTAATTTTTTTCTTCTGAAAACTGGCTGTTCATACCTTTGAGCATTTATTAATTGGGGAATGACTTGTATTCTCATAAATTTGACTCATTTCTCTATATATTATAGAAATGAGGCCATTATCAGAAACACCAGCTGTAAAAATTGTTTCCCAGCTTTCTGCTTTCCTTCTAATCTTGGTTGTATTGGTTTTCTTTGTGTGAAAACTTTTTTAATTTAATGTAATCAAAACTAATCATTTTGCATTTCATAATGTTCTCTATCTCTTGTTTGGTCATAAATTCTTCCCTTCTCCATAGATCTGACATGAAAACTATTCCTTGCTCTCCTAGTTTGCTTATGGCATCACCCTGTATGTCTAAATCATGAACCTATTTTGAATTTATCTTGGTAGACAGTGTGAGGTGTTTTTTATGCCAAGTTTCTGCCATTCTATTTTCCAGTTTTCGCAACTGCTCTTGCCAAATAGTGAGTTTTTATCCCAGAAGCTAGAGTCTTTGGGTTTATTAATCAGTAGATTGCTATAGTCATTTACAACTGTGTCTTGTGTACTAAACTATTCCACTGAGCCACCATTGTATTTTTTAGGGTCCCACAGCTAATAAGCATCAAGTTTCTGAAGCTGGATTTGAACTCAGATTCCTCCTGACTCAAGGGCAGGTGCTCTATCCACTGAGCAACATAGCTGCCCCCATCACTCTGTTTCATAGACAATACCACATAGTTTTTGATGAATGCTGCTTTATAATATAATTTTAGATCTAGTACAGCTAGATCAGCTTCCTTTGCATTTTTTCAATAATTCCCTTTATATTCTTGACATTTTTGTTCTTTCAAATGAATTTTGTTATTATTTTTTTCTCTCTCTCTAAAGAATAATTTGTTGATCGTTTGATTGGTATGGCACTGAATAAGAAAATTAATTTAGGTAGAATTTTCTTTTTTATTACATTAGCTCATCCTGTCCATGGGCAAATGATATTTTTCTAATTGTCTGTATCTGACTTCATTTGTGTGAAAAGTGTTTCATAATTATGTTCATATATTTCCTGTGTTTATAGTGGCAGGTATACTCTCATATATTTTATATAGTCTGTAGTAATTTTAAATAGAATTTCTCTTTCTATCTCTTGGTGCTGAGTTGTGTTGGTACCACACAGAAATGCTGATGATTTGTGTGGATTTATTTTGTATCCTTTAACTTTGTTAAAGTGCTGTTTCAAATAACTTTTTAGTTGATTATTTAGGATTCTCTAAGCGTACCATCATATCATCTACAAAGAGTGATAGTTTTGTTTCTTCATTGCTTATTCTAATTCATTCAATTTCTTTTTCTTCTCTTTGCTAATATCAGCATTTCTAGTATAATATTCACTAATCATAGTGATAATGAGCATCCGTCCTTCACCTCAGATCTTATTGGGCATGCTTCTAGCTTATCCACATTACAGATAATGCTTGCTGATCATTTTAAAAAGATGCTGCTTGTCATTGTGTGGAAAACTTCATTTATTCCTATGCTCTGAAGTGCTTTTAATAGGAATGGGTGTTGGATTTTGTCAAAAGCTTTTTCTCTATCTGTTGAGTTAAACATTTGATTTATGTTGGTTTTGTTATTGATATGGTCAATTATGCTAATTGTTTTCCTAATATTGAACCAGGCCTGAATTCCTAGTATAAATCCCACTTAGTCACAGAGTATTATCCTCATAATAAATTGCTGTAATATCTTTGCTAACATTTTATTTAAAAATTTTACATCACTGTTAATTAGGGAAATTGGTATAAAATATTATTTCTCTGTTTTGGTTCTTCCTGGTTTAAGTATCAGTACCATATTTGTGTCATAAAAAAAATTTTGAAGGACTCCTTTGCTTATTCTTCCAAATAGTTTATATGGTATGATAATTAATTATTCCTTAATTGTTTTTAGTAGAATTCACTTGTAAATGCATCTGGTCCTGTAAATTTATTTTTCTGAAATGGGATTATTTGAGTATTTTATTTCCTCTTCTGTTAATCTGCGCAATTTATATTTTGGTAATTATTCATCCATTTAACTTAGAATATCAGATGTATTGGCATATAGTTGGGCAAAATAGCTTCTAATTATTGTTTCAATTTCCTCTTCATTGGTGGTGAATTCACCCTTTTCATTTTTGATACTGGTAATTTAGTTTTTTTATTTCTTTTTTTGTCAAATTAATCAATAGTTTATGTATTTTATAATTTTTTTCATAAAGCCAGATCTTAGTTTTATTTATTAGTTCAATAGTTTTCTTAATTTAAGTTTTATTAATCTCTTTTGATTTTCAAAAATTCTAATTTGGTATTTAATTGGGGATTTTAAATTTGTTCTTTTTTAACTTTTTTAGTCGCATGCCCCATTTATTGATCTTAACTTTCTCTATTTTATTCATGTAAGCCTTTAGAGATATAAAATTTCACCTAAGTACTGCTTTAGCTACATCCCATACATTTTATTATGTTTACTCTTTATTGTCATTCTTTTTGATGAAATTATTGTTTCTATAATTTGTTATTTGACCCACTCATTCGTTAAAATTAGATTATTTAGTTTCCAATTATTTTTAGCCTACCTATCCATGTCATTTATTACATGTAATTTTTTATTGCATCATGATCTGAAAAGTATGTATGTAATATGTCTGCCTTTCTACATTGGTTCATGAAAGTTTTATGCCTTAATACATGGCAAATTTTTGTGTAGGTGCCATGTATCACTGAGAAAAATGTATATTACTTTCAATCTCCATTGAATTTTCTTCAGAGGGCTATCATATCTAACTTTTCTAAAATTCTTTTTACCTCCTTAACTTCTTTCTTGTTTATTTTTTAGTAGAATTTATCTAATTCTAAGAGGGGAAGTTGAGTTCCCCCACTAGTATAATTTTGTTTCCTATTTCTTCTTATAACTCATATAACTTCTCCTCTAAGAAATTGGATGGTATATCACTTGGTGTGTGTGTGTGTGTGTGTGTGTGTATAGCAATGATATTATTTTGTTGTCTCTTACCTTCTAGCCAGATGTAATTTCCTTCCTTATCTCTTCAAATTAGATTTATTTTTGTTTTTACTTTGTCTGAGATCATTACTACCCTCTTTTTTTTTTCAATGGCAGTTGAAGGATAGTATATTTTACTCCAGCCTTTTATCTTTATTCTATGTGTACCTAGCTGCTTTAAATTTCTTGTAAACAACATATTGTAGGATTTTGAGTTTTAATCTACTCTGCTATCCACATCCATTGTATGGGAGCGTTCATCACATTCACCTTCATGGTTGTAATTACTAACTGTTTATTTCACTCCATACTATTTCCCCCTCCATTTATATTTTTCTCTTTCCTTTCACCCTGTCCTTCCTCACAAGTGTTCTGCTTCTTACCACACCTCCCTCCATCTGCCCTCCTTTCTACTAGTCCCCTGATTTCCTTCCCCTTTGACCTCCTATTTTTGTCCTCTTCTATCAGCTTTCCTTCTTTTTTCTTTCCCATTTCCCCTGCTATATCCCTAGGAAGATAAAGTTCTGTACTCAATTGAGTATGTATGTTATTACCTCTTTGAGCGAAACTCAATAAGAGTAAGGTTCAAACTATGCTCACTCCCTCCCTTCTTTTCTTCTAGTAATAACTCTTTTGCACTTCTTCATGTTAAGAATCTACCTTTTTCTGTCTCCCCCTTTCCTCTTGTCCCAGGAAAATAAATTTTCACCCCTTATTTATTTTTTATCTTCACATCAAAATCAATTTATACTCATACCCTGTGTCTAAGTATACTCATTCTAACTGCTCTAATAGAGATCCAGTTCTTAAGAGTTAGACATATCATCTTCCCATGTAGGAATATTTTTTCTTTTGCTTCTCTTCAGTCTTGTATTGGATGGTTAAGTTTTCTATTCAGCACTGGTCTTTTCATTAGGAAAATCTGAGTGTGCAAATTTTACCCTGGAAGATTATGCTCAATTTTGACGGAAAATTGATTCTTGATTGTAGTCCAAGCTCCTTTGGCTTCTGGAATTTCATATTACAAGCCCTCTGATCCTTTAATGTAGAAGCTGCTAAGTCCTGTGCAATCCTGACTGTGGCTCCCTGATATTTGAATTGTTTCTTTCTGTCTGCTTGCAGTATTTTCTCCTTGACCTACTAATTCTAGAATTTTACTACAATATTCCTTGATGTTTTCATTTTGGGATCTCTTTCAGGAGGAGATTGGTGGATTCTTTCAATGACTATTTTACCCTCTGGTTCTCGGACATCAGGGCAGTTTTCTTTGATAATTTCTTTAAATGTGCTGTCTAAGCTCTTTTTTGTTTTTAATTTATCATGGCTTTCTGCTAATCCAAGAATTCTAACATTATTTCTCTTGGATCTATTTTCTGGTTCTGCTATATTTCCAATGATGAATTTTATATTATCTTCTATTTTTTCATTCTTTTGACTTTCTTTCACTAATTATTATGTCTCATAGACCCATTAGCTTCCACTTGCCCATTCTAGTGTGTAAGGAATTACTTTCTTCAGTTAGCTTTTGTACCTCCTTTCCTATTTGGCCAATTCTACTTTTAGAGAGCCCCTCCCCCCCAGTGGATCATTATTTTTTTCTATTTATTAAATTCTATTTTTCATACCTATATTTTCTAATGTTTACCTCCTTAACTTCTTTCTTATTTATTTTGTGGTTAGATTTATCTAGTTCAGAGAGGGGGAGGTTGAGGTCCCCCACTAGTATAGTTTTGCTATCTATTTCTTCCTGTAACTCCCTGAACTTCTCCTCTAAGAATTTGGATGCTATACAACTTGGTGCATATATGTTTAGTAATGATATTACTTCATTGTCTATGGTGCCTTTTAGCAGGATGTAGTTTCCTTCCTTCTCTCTTTGATAAGGTCTATTTTTGCTTTTGTTTTGTCTGAGATCAGGCTTGCTTTCCTTGCTTTTTTTTTTTTTTTTTTTGCTTTTTTTTTTACTTCAGCTGAAGCATAATATATTCTGCTCCAGCCTTTTACCTATACTCTGTGTGTATCCCTCTGTTTCAAATATGTTTCTTATAAACAACATATTGTAGGATTCATGTTTTTTTTTAATCCATTCTGCTGTCTGCTTCCATTTTACTGGACAGTTGATCCCATTCACATTCACAGTTATGATTATTATCTGAGTCTTTCTCTCCATCCATTTTTGCCCCCTGTTTATACTTTTCTATCTCCTTTCTCCTTTTCCCTCCTCACTAGTGTTTTGTTTTTGACCACTGCCTCCTTTAGTCCCTCCTCCCTTCTATTAGCCCTTTCCCTTTTCTTCCCCTTTACCCTTACAGCATCTTCCTTACTTCTATCCCCCCTCCCTTTTCTTTCCCCTTTTCCCTCCCACTGCCTATAGTGCAAGTTAGATTTCTATACCTAACTGATTATGTTATTCCCTTCTTGAGCCATATCTGATGAAGTAAGGTTCAAACAATGCTCATCTCCCTCCTTTCTTTCCCTCTGCTGGAATAGGTTTTTGTGTCTTTTCCTGTAATGTAATTTACGCTTGTCTGCCTCCTCCTTTCTCAGGACATTTTCAGATAAATCACTTACTTGGATCCATTTAACTCACTTGATTTGATTTCTTTTTATCATTACACCAACGTCAATTTATATCCATCTCCTTTATGTATACTCCTTTAACATGATGTAATAACAACACAGTTCTCAAGAGCTACAAGTGTCATCTTCCCTTGTAGGAATGTAAACAGTTTGCCCTTATTAACAACATATTGTATCTTTCTGTCCCATTTACTTTTTTATGTCTCTCTTGAATCTTGCACTTGAAGATCAAACTTTTTGTTGAGCTCTGGTCTTTTTATCAGGAAGATTTAGAAGTCCCCTATTTCATTGAATATCCATCACCTCCCCTGAAAAATCATGCTCATTTTCGCTGGGTAGTTGATCCTTGGCTGCAATCCAAGCTCCTTTGCCTTATGGAATATCATGTTCGATGCCCTACAGTCTTTTAATGTAGAGGCTGCAAGGTCCTGTGTAATCCTGATTATGGTTCCATGATATTTAAATTGTTTCTTTCTGGCTGCTTGCAGTATTTTCTCTTTGACCTGGTAATTTTGGAATTTGGCTACTATATTCCTTGGCATTTTCAATTTGGGATCTCTTTCAGGAGGTGATCAGTGGATTCCTTCTATGGTTATTTTACCCTCTGGTTCTAGGACCTCAGGGAAGTTTTCTTTTATGATTTCCTGAAAGATACTGTCCAGGCTCTTTTTTTATCATGATTTTCAGGTAGACCAATAATTTTTTAATTGTCTTTCCTGGATTGATTTTCCAGGTCAGTAGTTTTACCAATGAGATATTTTACATTTTAATCTATTTTTTCACTTTTTTTTTGTTTCTGTTTGACTGATTCTTGCTCTCTTATAGAGTCATTGGCTTCCATTTGCCCAATTCTGATTTTTAACAAATTGTTTTCTTCTATTAGATTTTTATCCCACCTCCCTCATTTGGTCAATTGTATTTTTTAAGGACTCTTCTACCCCTCTCATTTGACTTTTAAAATCCTTCTTGAGCTCTTTTAAGAAGGCTTTTTGGGCTTCAGACCAGTTCATATTCCCTTTTGAGGTTCTAGATGTGGCTTTGTTGACAATATTGTCCTCTTCAGCATTTCTACCTTGATCTTCACTGTTCTCATAATATGAATCTATGGTATGTTTCTTTTTACTCATGGTGTTTCCTTATTCCTTGGTCTTTAAAGAGATTGATCTCTCCTGCTGGGGAGCAGAGGGCACTGACCCAAGGTTTT
Source organism: Vombatus ursinus (assembly GCF_900497805.2). Classification (NCBI taxonomy): domain Eukaryota; kingdom Metazoa; phylum Chordata; class Mammalia; order Diprotodontia; family Vombatidae; genus Vombatus; species Vombatus ursinus. The sequence goes on from NW_020954610.1 coordinate 29,349,063, forward strand.
GTGTTGGGAGCCGAGGTCTTGGTCACTGGCTTTGTGTGCTGGGGCCTCTGATGTTGGCAATTAAAGGCTGTAGGATTCTGTCAGCTTACCTGGTGTTGGGCTGGAAACAGCAAGGCTGGAACTCTAGGGAAACTCTAGGTTGCCTGCTTTTCCTTTCCTTTCACTTTCTTCAGCTCCTTTCAGTTGGATGTTGCAGGGTATTTATCCGCCTGGGGTGCTTTGTAATGCTGTTTCCCTTATTTTTGCTAAGGCACTGGGAGACCTGGTTGCTGTAGAATGCTGAGGCACCTGGTGGTTTTCTGAGCTGGTTTCCACCATTTCTCCCACCCTCACTGAGGCACTTGGAGGTCCAGGTGTTGGTGTTTGACTGATATACCACTTGGGTTTCAGAATCTGCTCCTGGTGTGCTAAAGTGGGATTTTCCACTTGCTTGCTGGGACACCTCCCTTTCCATACTGCTCCTCTTCCCCCAGGGCAAGAGGGGTCTTTCCTGTTAGTCCCTAAAGCTATCTGGGCTACTGCACTGCTGCTCTCCATCTTTCTTCTGGTTCAGCTGTTCCAGTGTTTTTCTTGGGATGATATTTTCTGGTCTTTCAGAAATTGATAGGGGAGGGTGAGAGTGACTACCTTTTTACTCCACCATCTTGGCTCCCACAAGCAGAAGTCCAGACTTATGCTTTAGAAAGATTGTTAAATTCTATTTTTTAGGAGTTGTTTTTTTCAGTTAATTCTTGTGCATCCTTTTCTAAGCTGTTGACTCTTTTTTTCATAGTTCTCACACGTAACTTTCATTTCTTTTCTTAACTTTTCTTCTGCTTCTCTTACTTGATTTTTAAAATCCTTTCTGAGATCTTCAAGAGCACTTTTTTGGCTTGAGACCAATTCATATTCACCTTTGAGATTTCACATATAGGCTTGATATTGTTATCCTCTGATTTTTTGTTTTGATCTTCTATGTCACCATAGTAGCTTTCTATGTTCAAGGATCTTTTTTGTTTCTTTCTCATTTTCCTTGTCTATTTTGTGACTTTTAAAATTGTGCTCTGCTGCTGGGAGACAGGGGCATGATACCAAGCTTTGTATGCTGGCAGTCAGAAGCCTGATCATTGGCTTTCCCCACTGGGTCATCAGATACTTGCAATTTGCCCATTGGTCTTGTGGTGACCCAAACTAGTCACTCTTGTTATGTTGGTTTTCCAGCACTCACAATTTGCATTCTACAGCAGGGCTGAAGACCTCACTGCTGGTCTGCTGAGCCCAGATGGAGGGGCCTCAGTTGCTGATCAGTGCTGAGGCTAAGAGACTCTTGCTGGCTTGCCTGGATACTGTTTGTGCTGAGCTGTGCTCACCTTTTACCCAGGTGAGACAGACCTTTCCTGACATCCTTCTATATATTATTTTTTGTTTCTTTTTTTGTGAGACAATTAGGTTTAAGTGACTTGCCCAGGGTCACACAGTTAGTAAGTGTCAAGTGTCTGAGGCCAGATTTGAACTCAGGTCCTCCTGACTCCAAGGCCAGAGCTCTATCCACTGTGCCACCTAGCTGCCCTCCTTCTATATATTCTTAAGCTGGATTTTTTTTTACTCTGTCTTTTTGTGGGTTCTGTCATTCCATAATCTATTTATGGGCTTGTTTTAAGATTATTTCTGAAGTAAACTGGGGAGAACTCAGGCAACATACTGGTCATTCTCCACCATCTTGACTCCACCCATATTATGATTGTTTTCAATGGATTTGTTGTCCTTTTAGTTCTATTCTCTTTATTCTGTCCCACTTCATATAGATCTTTCCATATTTCTTTGACCTTGTCACATTAATTTGTTCTTGTGTCACAAGAATATTCACATATATTATGAGTTTGTATGATCATAGACTTAAAGTTGTTAAAGAACTTCTAAGTCATGTAGGTCAATCTTCTCATTTTGTAGCTGAAAAAACTGATACCTAGAGAGGATAAATGACAAGCACAGGCCAGGAGAGTAGGAAAAACTCCTTAAAGTATGCCCCTTGAAAGAACTGAAAATTTACAGGTCCCTAGAACTATTTCTGAACATAGTTGCACCAAACCACTGAAGTATGGGACAGTGTGCCCTCCACACTAAAAACGGGGCCCTACCTTAACAATGAGTTGAAACTTAACTAATAAACTGGGAAAATGACCTGCATACCATGGGTAAAAACTCTGACTATTGAAAGTTATTATGGCGAAAAGGAAAATCAAAATAAACACTCAGCAGAAGACAACAAAGTCATAGGTCCTACATCCAAAGCCTCCAAGAAAAATATGAATTGGTCTCAGACAATGGGAGAGCACAAAAAGATTTTTAAAATCAAGTAAGAGAGATAGAGGAAAAATTAGGAAGAGAAATGAGCGTGATGCAAGAAAATAACAAAAAACAAGTCAATAGCTTTGGGAAAGGAGACACAAAAAAATACTGAAGAAAATAACAGATTAGGCCAAATGGTACCAAATGGTAAAAGAGGTCCAAATAGTCAATGAGGAAAAGAATGCCTTAAAAAGCAGCATCGGCCAAATAGAAAAGGAAATCTGAAAGCTCACTGAAGAAAAATTTCCTTGAAAATTAGGATGGAGCAAATGGAAGCTAATAAATTTATGTGAAATGAAGAAACAGTAAAACAAAACCAAAAGAATTAAAAATAGAAGAGAATGTGAAATATCTCATTGAAAAAAACAACTGACCCAGAATATAGATCAAGGATAAATAATTTCAAATTATTAGACTATATGAAAACCATTATCAAAAAAAGAACCTAGCTATAGTCTTTCAAGAAATTATCAAGGAAACCTGCCCTGATCTTCTAGAATCAGAGGGCAAAATAGAAATTGAAAGAATCCACCAATCACCTCCTGAAAGAGATTCCAAAATGAAAACTCTTAGAAATATTACAGCCAAATTCCGTGTTTCCCAGGTCAAGGAGAAAATATTGCAAACAGACCGAAATAAACAATTCAACTATCATGGAGCCAAAGTCAGAATTACAAAAGATCTAGCAGCTTCTACATTAAAAGTTCTGAGGGCTTGGGATATGAAATTCCATAGAGCACAAAAGCTAGCATTACAACCAAGAATCACCTACCCAGCAAAACTGAGTATAATCTTTCTGTGGAAAATGAATATTAACTGAGATAGAGGACTTTCAAGCATTCTCAATGAAAAGATGACAGCTGAACAGAATTTTTTTTTCAAATATAAGACTCAAGAGAAGCATGAAAAATGTAAACAGGAAAGAGAAATCATGAGGGACTTAATAAGGTTAAACTGCCTACATTCTTACATGGGAAGATGATATTTGTAATTCATAAGACCTTTCTTATTATTAAGGCAGTGAGAAGCACATATAGCTAGAGGGCACAGGTGTGAGTTGAATATGAAGGGATGATATATAAAAATAAAAAGGGGTGAGAGAAATGTACTGGGAGAAAGAGAAAGGGAGAAGTAGAATGGGGTAAATTATCTCCTATAGAAGAGGCAAGAAAAAAGTTTTGCAATATAAAGAGTAAGGTGAGGGGGAGGGAATTAGCCTTACTTTCATCAGAGTTTTCTCAAAGAGAGAATAGCATGCATACTCATTTGGCTATAGAAATTTATCTTGCTAACTCTACAGGAAAGTAAAAGGGAAAGGGGACAAGAGAAAGGAGGGGAGGGGTGATATAAGGGAAGGCAGATTGGGGAACTGAGTAGTCACAATCAAAACACTTCTAAGGAGGGAGAGGGTGAAAGGAGGAAAAAGAATAGAATAAATGATGTAGGGGATAGGATGGAGGGAAATACAGTTATCAATAATGACTGAAAAAAATTGAAACAAGTTTCTTGATAAAGACCTAATTTCTCAAACATATAGAGAACCGAGTCTAATTTACAAAACAAAATTTGAGCCATTCCCCAATTACTAAATAATCATAAAATATGATCATTTTTCAGATGAAGTAATCAAAAATACCTACAGCCATATAAAAATACTCTCACTAATGGTTGGAGAAATACAAATTTAAAAAATTCTGAGATACTCCCTTATTCCTGTTAGATTTGCTAATAGTACAGAAGGGTAAATGACAAGTGTTGGAAGGAATGTGGGCAACGAAACTTTTATGCAGTGTTGTTGGAGTTGTGAATTGATTCCAACCATTCTGCAAGCCAATTTGGAACTATGGCCAAAGGGCTATAAAACCATTATACCCTTTGCCCTAGCAATACTGCTACTAGGTCTGTATCTGCAAAGAGATTAAAAAAAAAACAAAAACAAAAAAGAAAAAGATTTAAACATACAAAAATATTTATAGCTGCAAATTACACTTCTAGGAGCCAAGATGGCAGATTAAGAAGTAAGTCATTCTCACCTTCCCTTATTGACCTCTGATAGCCTAGAAAATATTGACCCAAGAAAAACCTTGAGGCAGCAAAAAGACAGTTGTGTAGCCCAGGAAGTTTGGGGGACTAACAGGAAAGGCCCCTCTTACTTTGGGGCAGGGGAAGCAGTATAGGATGGAATGTGTCTCAGCAAGCCAGTGGCAAGCCCCACTTCAGCATTAGAGGAGGAGATCCTGAGAGCCAGAGTGGTGGAACCAGCAATTGCGAACATCAGGACCCCCAAGAACCTCAATACAGACTGGGGAAGAGGCAAACACTCCCTCAGAAAACCACCAGCCAAATCACCTTGTGCCTCAACACAACTCAGGAAAGCACAACTCCAGGAGGCAAAAATCCAGGCTGACAGACATCCACCAGCAGTGAAACATCCCTGGGCCAGGCCCAGGGAAAAAGGAAAAGAAGCTTGGGTAAATGCCCCATTAGATCCATCAAGAGAACTCAACTTTTTTTTTTTTTTAAGTCAGGAAACAGGCAAACACCATGCACAAAAAGCAGAAAGGGACAATGATCAAGGATCCTTGTTATGTGGGAAGGGAAGACCAAGGCACAAACTCAAACTCAGAAGAGGACAACATTGTCAATACACCCATATCTGAAACCTCAAAAGGGAACATGAACTGGTCTCAAGCTAAAAAGCCTTCTTGGAAGAGCTCAAGAGGAATTTTAAAAAGTCAAATAAGAGAGGTAGAAGAAAAATTGGGAAAAGAAATGAGAAGTATGCAAGAGAACATCAATATGTTTGAAAAGGAAGGATAAAAATCAACTGTAGAAAACAAGTCCTATGGGGCAGCTAGGTGACACAGTGGATAGAGCATTAGCCCTGAAGTTAGGAGGACCTGAGTTCAAATCTGGCCTCAGATGAAAACACTTGACACTAGCTGTGTGACCCTGGCAATTGCCAAAAATACCAAACCAAACCAAACCAAACCAAACCAAACCAAAAACAAAAACAAACAAACAACAACAACAACAACAACAACAACAAACAAGTCCTTAAAAAGGAGAATTGGCCAAATGGAAAAGGAGGCACAAATACTCACTGAAGAGAAGAACTCCTTAAAAATGAAAATGGGCCAAATGGAAAAGGAGGTACAAAATCTAATAAAAGAAAACAACTCATTAAAATTAGAATGGGGTAAGTGGAAGCCAATATCTCTATGAGACAACAAGAATCAGTCAAACAGAAAAAAAAAAAAGAATGAAAAAATAGAAGAAAACATAAAATGCCTCACTGGTAAAACAACTGACCTGGAAAATAGATACAGGAAAGATAATTTAATAATTATTGGTCTACCTGAAAACCATGATGAAAAAAGCCTGGACAACATTGTTCAGGAAATCATCAAAAAAAACTGCCCTGAGGTCCTAGAACCACACGATAAAATAGCCATAGAAAGAATCCACCAATCACCTCCTGAAAGAGATACCAAATAGAAAATGCCAAAGAGTATTGTAGCCAAATTCCAAAATTACCAGATCAAAGAGAAAATCCTACAAGCAGCCAGAAAGAAACAATTTAATAATCATAAAACCACAGTCAGGATTACATAGGACCTGGCAGCTTCTATATTAAAAGATCATAGGGTGTGGAATTTGATATTCCATAAGGCAAAGGAGCTTGGGTTAATTTGTTCTTTTTCTTTTTCTATTTTTTTTTTAGTGATATGCCCAATTAATTTATCTCCTCTTTTTTGATTTTATTCATGTAAACATTTAGAGATATAAAACTTCTCCTAAGAACTGCTTTCACTGCATCCCATAAGTTTTGGTATGTTGTCTCATTATTGTCATTCTCTTGAATGAAGTTATTGATTGTTTCTATGATTTATTGTTTGACCCAATCATTTTTTAGGATTAGATCATTTAGTTTCAAATTATTTTTAATCCATCTTTCCATGGCCCTTTATCACATATAATTTTTATTGCATCATGACCTGAAAAGGGTGTGTTTAATATTTCTTCCTTTCTGCATTAGATTGTGAGGTTTTTATGCCCTAGTACATGGTCAATTTTTGTGTATGTGCCAGTACCACCAAGAAAAAAGTATATTCCTTTCTTTCCCCATTCAATTTTCTCCAGATGTCTGTCATACCTAACTTTTCTAATATTCTATTGACCTCCTTAACTTCTTTCTTGTTTATTTTGTTGTTAGATTTATCTAGTTCAGAGAGGGGAGGTTGAGGTCCCCTACTAGTATAATTTTGCTGTCTATTTCTTCCTGGAACTCCCTGCACTTGTCCTCTAAGAATCTTGATGCTATACCATTTGGTGCATATATGTTTAGTAATGATATTACTTCATTGTATATGTTGCTTTTTAACAAGATGTAGTTTCCTTCCTTATCTCTTTTGATAAGATCTAGTTTTGCTTTTGCTTTGTCTGAGATCAGGATTGCTACCCTTGCTTTTTTTTTACTTCAGCTGAAGCGTAATATATTCTGCTACAGCCTTTTACCTTTACCCTGTGTATATCACTCTGTTTCAAATGTGTTTCCTGTAAAGAAAATATTGTAGGATTATGGCTTTTAATCCATTCTGCTATCTGATTCCATTTTATGGAACAGTTTATCACATTCACATTCACAGTTATGATTGTTATCTGTGTCTTACTCTTTATCCTTCCCTTCCCCTGTTTATGCTTTTCTTTATCCTTTCTCCTTTCTCCTTTCTCCTTTTCCTTCCTCACTAGTGTCTTGCTTTTGACCACTGACTCCCTTGGTCACTCCTCCCTTATATTAGCCCCTTCCCTTTTCTTCCCCTTTACCCTTGCTACTATTTTCCTCCCTTCTATCCTCCCTCTCTTTTCTTTCCCCTTTTCCCTCCTACTACCTATAGGGCAAGTCAGATTTCTTTATGTAACTGATTGTTATTGCCTTCTTGAGCCAAATCTGATGTGAGTAAGGTTCAAACAATGCTCATCTCACTCCCTTCTTTCCCTCTGCTGTAATAGGTTTTTGTGTCTTTTCCTGTAATGTAGTTTGCCCTTGTCTTCCTCCTCCTTTCCTTTTCTCTCAGTGCAGTATCTTAGATCAGATTAATTCACTTACTTGGATCCATTTAAAGCACTTGATCAGATTATTCTTTATCATTACATCAAAGTCAACTTGTATCCACCCTCCTTATGTATACTCCTTTAACATGATGTAATAACAACACAGTTCTCAAGAGCTACAAGTGTCATCTTCCCTGGTAGAGATGTAAACAGTTTGCCCTTGTTAACATGTTGTATCTTTCTTTTCCTTTCACCTTTTTATGTCTCTCTTGAGTCTTGCATTTGAAGATCAAATTTTCTGTTGAGCTCTTCTCTTTTTATCAGGAAGGTTTGGAAATCCCCTATTTCACTGAATATCTATCTCCTCCCCTGAAAGATCATGCTTATTTTCACTGGGTAGTTGATCCTTGGTTGTAACCCAAGCTCCTTTGCCTTATGGAATATCATATTTCATGCACCATGGTCTTTTAATGTAGAAGCTGCAAGGTCCTATATAATCCTGACTATGGTTCCATGATATTTAAATTGTTTCTTTCTGGCTGCTTGCAGTATTTTCTCTTTGACCTGGTAATTTTGGAATTTGGCTACTACATTCCTTGGCAATTTCAATTTGGGATCTCTTTCAGGAGGTGATTGGTGGATTCTTTTTATGGCTATTTTGCCCTCTGGTTCTAGGACCTCAGGACAGTTTTCCTTGATGATTTCATGAAAGATACTCTCCAGGCTCTTTTTTTCATTGTTATTTTCAGGTGGACCAATAATTTTTTAAATGATCTCTCCTGGATTGATTTTCCAGGTCAGTTGTTTTATCAATGAGGCATTTTACATTTTCATCTTTTTTTTTCCATTTTTTTGGTTTCTATTTGACTGATTCTTGCTTTCTCGTGAAGTCAGTACCTTCTATTTGACCAAGTCTAATTTTTAACAAATTGTTTTCTTCTATTAGATTTTGTACCTCCTTCCCCTTTTGGTCAATTGTATCTTTTAAGGATTTGTTTTCTTCTGTGTACTTTTTTCCAGTTGGCCAATTGTATTTTTTAGGGACATGTTTTCTTCAGTGTACTTTTTTTTTCCAGTTGGCCAATTGTATTTTTTAAGGACTCCTCTACCTCTCTCATTTGACTTTAAAATCCTTCTTGAGCTCTTCTAAGAAGGATTTTTGGGCTTCAGACCAGTTCATATTCCCTTTTGATGTTTCAAATTTGGGTGTATTGACAATGTTGTCCTCTTCTGAATTTGTGTTTGGATTTTCCCTGTCATTTGCCTATTTCCTAGCTTTAAAGTTGAATTTCACAGCTGGAGCACAAGGTACACTGTCCCAAGTTGTTTGTTTTTTTTTCCCTGAGGTTCAGGGGCCTGGCCATTAAATTTATTCCTTTTGGCCCCAAGTAAATACCACAGGAGGCCTTAAGTGTCTAGCAGTTTACCTGGTGTTGATCTGGCATCCTTGTGGTGTTTTCTGGCATGTGGTGAGGCTAATTTGGGTTTTCTACTTTTCCCTGGGGTTGTGCTGAATTATGGGGAGGTCTGTCTGCTGCTGGAGGATATCTGCCCACATGGTGCTGTGCTGAAGCTTGGGGAGTTTCAGCTGCTGGTGGACCCCTATTTTGATAGAACTATGCTGAAGCATGGGTAGATTCACTGCTGGAGGATGCTTGGCCACACCATGCTCTCCTGGCACACATAGTTCTTAGAGCTGGTGAATGCTCCTTCCTCTAGCTATGCTAAGGTACTTGGTGAGGTTCTAGTGTTGGCCTTTGCCTGCTCCTTCTCTTTGGGGCTCAGGATCTCCTACTGGTTTGGTGAGGTAGAGCTTGTTGCTGGCTTGCTGGGATGTTTCCTATTCTGGACTGAGCTCTTCTTTTACTTGAGTGATAAAAATCTTATTTGTAGGTGCTTTAAGTCTCCTGGATAAAAGAACTGGTCCAACCTATCTTTTCACTGGCTCTGCTATTCCAAGATCTGTTCTAGTCTGCTATTTTATGAGTGTTTGGGGATGAGAATATCAAAGGGACAATGATCTACTGCTCACAATATCGTCTTGGCTCCTGGATGTCAGAGAACACCTCTTCTTGCTCTTAAAGTGGTTTACTTATTTTTTTTAAAGATTCATTAATTTATTTACTTTTAGTTTTCAACATTCACTTCAATAAGATTTGGAGTTCTGTCTTGTCCCTCCCCCAGTCCCAAAACTGTGTGTATTCTGAATACCCTTTCCCCTAATCTGCCCTCCCTTTTATTTCCCCTGTCCTTCTCTTATCCCATTCCCCTTCTATTTTACTTTAGGGCAGGATAGATTTCTATGCCTCATTGTCTGTATATCTTATTTCTCAGTTGCATGTGAAAACAATTTTTAACATTTGTTTCTAAAACTTTGTTTTCCAAATTTTCCCCCTCCCTGCTTAGCCACTCTCATTGAGAAGGCAAGCAACCCAATATAGGTTATACATGTGTAATCATGCAGAACACTTTCATAGTAGTCATATTGTGAAAAACTAACTATATTTCCTTTCATCCTATCCCCCACCCCCATTTATTCTATTCTCTCTTTTGACCCTGTCCCTCCTCAGAAGTGTTGGCTTCTGATTATCCCCTCCCCAAATATACCATCCCCTCTATCATCCCCCTGCTCTCTTATCTCCGTCCTCCCAATTTTCCTGTAGGGTAAGATGGCTTTCCATACTCAATTGAGTGAGTATGGTATTTCCTCCTTAAGCCATATCTGATGAGAATAAAATTCACTCATTCCTTCTCACTTTCCCCTATTTCCCCTCCACTGTAAAGGCCTTTTCTTGTCTCTTTTATGTGAGATAATTTACTGCATTCTACCTCCCTCTTTCTCCTTCTCCCTGTATAATCCTCACACCCCTTAATTTTATTCTCCTCATATCACATATTCATTTTCAACTCACCCTGCGCCCTCTATCTATCAATCTATCTATCTATCTATCTATCTATCTATCTATCTATCTATCTATCTATCTATCTATCTATCTACCTATCTATATCTATATCTATATATCTATATCTATTTCTATATATCTACATCTATCTCTATATATATCTATATCTATCTATCTATCTATATCTATATCTATATCTATCTATCTATCTATCTATCTATCTATCTATCTATCTATCTAACTATCTATCTATATATATATATTCCCCCTCCAACTACCCTAATACTGACAAAGGACTGACAAAGGTCTCTTGAGTTATAGATATCATATTTCCATGTAGGAATATAAACAATTCAATATTATTAAGTCCCTTATGATTTTTCTTTCCTGTTTACCTCTTCATGCTTCTCTTGAGTCTTGTATTTGAAAGTCAAATTTTCTATTTAGCTCTGGTCTTTTAATCAAGAATGCTTGAATGTCCTCTATTTCACGGAATGTCCAGTTTTTCCCCTCAAGGATTATACTCAGTTTTGCTGGGTAGGTGATTCTTGGTTGTAATCATATCTCCTTTGCCCTGTGGAATACCATATTCCAAGCCCTGCATCCCTTAATGTAGAAGCTGCTACATCCTGTTTTATCCTGATTGTGTTTCCACAATACTTGAATTGTTTCTTTCTGGATGCTTGCACTATTTTCTCCTTGACCTGGGAACTCTGGAATTTGGCTACAATATTCCTAGGAATTTTCCTTAGGGGATCTCTTTCAGGAGGCGATTAGTGGATTTTTTCAATTTCTATTTTACCCTCTGGTTCTAGAATATCGGGCAGTTTTCCTGGAGAATTTCTGGAAAGATGATGTCTAGGCTCTTTTTTTGATCATGGCTTTCAGATAATCCAATAATTTTTAAATTCTCTCTCCTGGATCTATTTTTCAGGTCAGTTGTTTTTCCAATGAGATATTTCACATTGTCTTCTCTTTTTTTGTTTGTTTTGCTTTTCATTCTTTTGGTTTTGTTTTACAATGTCTTGATTTCTCATAAAGTCACTAGCTTCTAATTGCTCCATTCTAATTTTTAAGGAAGTATTTTCTTCAGTGAGCTTTTGCCCTTCCTTTTCCATTTGGCCAATTCTGCTTTTGAAAGCATTCTTCTCCTCATTGGCTTTTTGGAACTCTTTTGCCATTTGGGTTAGGCTATTTTTGAGGTGTTATTTTCTTCAGTATTTTTTGGGGTCTCCTTTAGCAAGTTGTTGACTAGTTTTTCTTGATTTTCTTGCATCAGTCTCATTTCTCTTCCCAGTATTTCCTCTATTTCTCTTACTTGTGTCTCAAAATCCTTTTTGAGCTCTTCCATGGGCTAGAACCAATTCATAGTTTCCTTGGAGGCTTTGGATGTAGGAGCTTTGAGTTTCTTGTCTTTTTCTGACTGTATGTTTTGATCTTCTTTGTCACCGAAGAAAGATTATGTGGTCTGACTTTTTTGTGCAGTTTGCTCATGATCCTAGCCAGTTACTTGAGTTCTAAACTTTGTTAAGGTAAGGGTCTGCTTCCAGTGTGGAAAATGTACTCTCCAAGGCTTTGAGGGTTTTGTGCAGTTGTTTTCAGAGATACTTCTAGGGATCTGTAAATTTTCAGTTCTTCCAAGGTGGTGAAATCAAGGTGGAGGTTTATACTCCTTTCCTGTCCTGTGCTCTGGTCTATGGGTGGCTACAAGGGCTCTTTTCTGACTTGGAACTGTGAGGAGGATTCCCTCTTCACCACCACTATACCTCCACCACACCAGAACTCCTCCTCGCCCCAGGATCATCATCTAGAACTGTGACCCAGATCCAACCACAGGCAAAGCAAGAGAATCCTGCCTCAGCAACAGCAAACAGATCCCTGCAAGCCCCCTCTGATCAGCTACTTGATTCCCCCTCAGTCTCTGGGCCAGAAGCTCTGGAAGCAACCACCACTTTGAGGCTTCAGCCAGGACTAGGGCTAAGATACAGCTTCTCTCACCTTGGTCACAGACTTTTCTTATTTACCTTCTAAGTTGTCTTTGGTGTTTGTGGGTTGAGAAATCTGGAAACTACTACAGCTCCCCATGATTCACTCCCTTGAGGTCTGATACAGGTTCACTGAGGCCCAGTCTTTTACTGTGCACCCAAGGTAAACTGTGTTTCTCTCCCAGCCTAGCATGATAGAGCTTTCTAATCAGCCATCCAGTTTGTCTTGGGCTGGAGATTTGTTTCACTCAGTCTTTTTGTGGGTTTTGTTGCTCTAGAATTCATTTAGAGTCATTATTTACAGGTATTTGGAGGGGTTTGGGGGAGTGCTCAAGTAAGTAACTGCTTTTACTCTGCCATCTTAAAAGGATTTCTTAATTGACATTTCTGGATAAGATTTTAAATGCATTAGACTAATCACTTAAAAATTTAATTTGTTTTACTTTATAGAATAAAACAAACATTTCCATAACATAGTATAATTTTTTAAAAAATTGCAGAAGAAACTTTGAATCTATTGTGTACAACTTACTATTCCTTTTAAGTATGTAGTAAAAACATCAAGTCGTTTATTTTTAATTTTTTCTTCCCTCCCAAAAGCATTGATCAGAGGAAAATTTCTGTCTCTAAATGCTTACATCAATAAAATAAAAACAGACTAATGAGTTGTACATGCAATTTAAAAAAAATAGAAAAAGAGCAAATTAAAATCCCCAATTAAACACTAAGTTGAAAATCCTAAATATTAAAGGTGAGATTGATAAAATTGAATGTAAAAAATACTTTGAATTTATAAATAAAACTATGAGTTGGTTTTATGGATAGACTAATCATTTTGACTGAACATTGTAATTAGTATTACTTGGCTGTTAGGTAGAGAAAAATGTTTGCCATTTCTATCTATAGGAAACTTTGATAGATGAAAGCCACATCAGTGGAGGGAGATCTAAGGAAGCAGATATTTTTGAGAGACTAAGAAGAATTCTAATTTTTTAAATTAATATTTATTAATTTTAATATTTTTCTTTTTAAATTTTGAGTTCCAGATTCTCTTCCTTCTTCCTACCCTTCACCCACCCACTGAGAAAGCAAATATATATATATGTACATATACTTGTGAAATCATGAGAAATATATTTCTATATTAGCCATGTCACAAATCAAAGAAAGAAAGTGGGAAGGGGAGGAGGGAGAGAAGGAAAAAAAGAAGGAAGGAAGGAAAGAAGCAAAATATATTTCACTTTTCAATTAAAGTGCATCAGTTCTCACTCTGGAGGTGAACACCATTTTTTTTCTCCTTTGGAAGTGTCTTGGATCTTTGTATTGATCAGAGTAGTCATATCTTTCACAATTGATTATCATTACAATATTAATTTTACTGTGCACAATAATCTATCAGTTTTTCTCACTTCATTTCACATCAGTTCATAAGTACCTTCCCATGTTTTTTTTTCCTGAAACCACCCTGTCAACATTTCCCAAAGCACAATGTACTCCATCACAAAGCTATGCTGCAACCTATTTTGCCTTTTCCCAATTGATAAATATCCTGTCAGTTTTCAATTTTTTTGTCACAATAAAAAGTGCTACTATAAATATTTTTGTACATAAAGGTTATTTTCCTTTCCATGTCTGTGATAAAGACATAAAAGACATAGTATAATTTTAAAAAAAAGATAATTGCACAAGAAACTGCAAATCTATTGTGTGCAACTGACTATTCCTTTTAAAAATGCAGTAAAATCATCAAATAAATTGATTTTTTTCTTTTTTCTTCATAGTGGTATTGCCAGTTCAAAGGGTCTGCACAATTTTATAGTCCTTTCTGCATAGTACCACATTGTTGTCTAGAGTGGTTAGGCCAGTTCAGTATGCCACCAACATTCATTAATGGGCCTATTTTCCCTAATTTCCTCCAGCATTTGTCTTTTCTGATAGGTGTAAATTTTCCTTTTTCTAATCAATAGTGATTTAGTGCATTATTATATGAGTACATATAGCTTTGTTTCCTTCTTCTGAAAGTTGCCTGTTTATATCCTTTGACCATTTATCAATTGTATAATGGCTCTTATTTTTATACATGTGACTCCATTGCCTATATATTTAGGAAATGAGGCCTTTAACAGAAATGTGTTGTCATTTTACTGTATTGCTTCATTGTCTATGATACCTTTTTTGCAAAATATAGTTTTTGTAATTGTCTCTTTTAATTATGTCTACTTTTGTTTTTTTCCCCCAGATCATGTTTGCTACCTTTTTTTTTTTTTTGCTTCAGCTGAAGCATAATAAATTCTGCTCCAGCCCTTTATGTTAAGTCTGTATGTGTGTTTTTCTATTTGAAATGTGTTTTTTTGTACACAATATGTTGTTGGATTCTGATTTCTAACCCATTTTATGGGTTTTAATTTTATGGGTTTAGCTCATCCTTAACATTCACGGTTACAATGACTGTGTATTTCCTTCCATTCTAATTTCTTCTGTTTATCCTTGTCTCTTGTTTTATCATGTCCCTTCTCAAAAATCTGTTTTGCTTCTCATCACTCTCTCCTTTAATCTACCCTCTCCTATATCACCCCCTACCCCTTATCTCCCATATCTTTTATAACTTTTCTCTCTTATGTCCCTATTGGGTATGAAGTATTTCTATACTCAACTGGGAGTAATACACACACACATACACACACACACACACAAACACACACACACACTTAATTCTTCTCTTTTTGCAATAATTCCAATGAGAGTAAAATTTAAGCACTGAGAAGAATTATTCATGGAAATATTAAATGTATAATAGTTGCCCTGAGAAAACTGTTGATGCCAACTATTCAAAGTAAACCACCTTGCAGATGTTGAACATGCTTCAGATTAGCTGGTAAACAAATATTTAATAAATGCTTTTCCTGTTGATATTATACTAAGCACTAGGGATATAAAGACAAAAAAAAAATTCTCTGCACTCAAGGAAGTCACCTTCAAGTATGAAAAGTTTATTTTATAAACTTATCCCAAAATATATACCACATGCCCAAATCATGTATGCTTTAGTTTCTTTACTTTTAAAGTTTCATTGAACATTAGCTAACCTCTCCCATTAGTGCTGAAAAGGGGAACATTAAATAAGCAGTTGTAATACAGAAATTGTGGGCATATAACCACAATACCATAATTACACTATTTTAAATTTTATTATCAAACTCCATCATTTCATGGGTGAGGGAACTGAGATCCAAAGAGATAAAGAAATTTTCATTTATCACAGCTAGCTTTGTGGACTAAAATTACAATGAACTAACTACTGTTGCAGGGCTCTTCCTACTTAACCACATCATTTCAAACCATTAACTAACTCTGAAAAACGTGCACACAACACATTTAAATTTAATCTGAATTATTTACATTTTCTCCATCACTTTATTAAACCTAGACAATCAACTAAACATCAACTTAAGTCCTGACTAATCACACTTGCCCATTTCCAAGGTATAATTGTTCATACCGAAGGTTTAACAATTGGGTCTGGTGATCTACTTTGAGCTGGGTCCAGCACAATCATGGTTCAAAAACAAAGTGTTTTATTGGAAAATGTCATATTTTTTATTACAAAGATCATCTTGTTATAATTTTAATGCTGCTTGGAATATAATTTAACTTTGATACAAATATTCCAACCTCAGTATCATTGCTAAATCTGTTGAAATTATTTAATTTGTCATTCAGCAGGGGCATGGCTATGGAGGGAAGCAGATGGAAATAAAGCTGGAAGATTTTTAATGACCAACAATTAAAAGATCCATTCTAGAACCTTCATTTATGGCCAGAATTATTTCTTTTTTTTTTTTTTTGCCAAAATGATCTCTCTTATCAAAACATAATTCCTCTTAGCTATCAACAACATTCAAAATGAACAAAAAAGTAAAGATAAATATTACCATAATCATAGGATCAATGATTTAGTGTTGGTGCAGGACTCAAAAGTGATTGAGTCAAGTCCCCTAATTTTATGTTGAGGAAACTCAGGCCCAGAAAAATTAGATATATAATTGATTGGTAGATAAATATACAGATATAGGCATAGATATTTAGCATAAATATAACAGTACCATTCATATCATAACATGTTGTTTTATATATATATGCACACATATAAATATATGTATATATGTGTGTGTTTGTGTTTATGTGTGTATAGATGTACAGATATATATTCTTCATATATACCTACATATTTATATATAAATATGCCTAATTGCTCAGGATATAGGCATATATGCATATGCATATATGTATGTGTATGAATATATCTATATAAGTATAGATATATTAATATTGCTAATAACCTAAGCAATTATGTATTTTTTTATCAAATTTATTTTTCTTCTATTAATGGCTAGAACAGTATTCTGAGCAAGAAAATATCTTATTGAGGAGCCTCTACAGAGTTTCATGATCCCCTAATGTCTTCTGGTTTTTATTACTGCTATGTAGATATGTTGTTGCTTTTTATAGATTTAGTAAATATAGATATCTACAAAACTATGTCTATAGATATGTATAGATATGGGTATAGATAATAAAATCTATGTATCTCTCTATCAAAATGCTAATCATCTATGAACATATCTATACACAACATGGGATAATGGGTAGAGAGACAGCCTCAGACACATGAAGACTTGTTTTCACATCCTGTTTTTTATATGTACTGAGTTTATGACCATTGGTCAGTCACTTAACATCTGTGTTCTAGACAATTTTAGGATTTTGAATTGCAGAGAATGTATAGACCTGTTTTGAGAAAAAAAAAAGCTTCTTCATCTGGAGTTTCCTGGTATATATGAGTGTGTGTGTGTGTGTGTGTGTGTGTGTGTGTGTGTGTGTGTCTAGCCCATAACTTTCTCATGAGCTTTAATCACATTTCACCAACTGAAAATTTCAAATTGAATGTCCCAGAGACATCTCAAATTCAATGTGTCCCAAACTAAATCACAAATGTTCCTCCCAAAATGTCCCTTCTACTCAACCTCACTGTTTATATTAAGTTACTAGCTTCCTTTCAGTCTCTCAAATGCATTATTTTCAATTCCTCATTATTCCTCACCAGATATATGTAATCTATCAAATCATACCATTTCAACCTCTACAATATCTCTTTGACCCCTTCTCTCCATTTGTGCTACCTAAGTTCAGGCCCTCATCTCTTCTTGCTAATATTATTGCGATACTCTCTTAATTAATCTCCTTGCCTGAAGTTTCTCACCACTTCAGTCTATCCTATACATATGCACCAAAGTAATTTTCCTTAGCTCTTACTAACCACTCCCTAATTCAATCAACTCCAGTGGCTGCCTATTATCTCTGAAATAAAGTGTAAACCCTTTTGTTTAGCTTTTTTTCCAAAACATCACAACCTGTCACCAACCTATGTTCCCATCTTCAGTAGATTTATATTCCTCCACTCCCATCCCTTGTAACCCACTTAAATTGGTTTCCTCCTTATTCCTCACACATTGTACTCTGTCTCTAATCTCCATGTGTTCACAAGTGGCTATTCCTCATCCTAGAGGGCAATTTCTCTTTACCTTTTCTTATCGAGTCCCTTTCTCCCTTTAAGATGCACTTTAGCCACCATTAATTTCATGAAATTTTGCCTGATTTCCCCTACCATACCTTCACCCCAAACCTACAAATGCTAGTATCTGCTCTTCCAAACTACCTTTTATTAAATTATTTTGCATTTATTTTCTTTATACTTGTGCCATCTATACCTATTATGTACCTGATATCTCCTCTAATAGAATATAAACTCCTTCATATTAGGGATATCTCTATCTCTATCTCTATCTCTATCTCTATCTATCTATCTATCCTCTGTACCTAGCATTTGGCACATAGTAGGTGATTAATTTATGCTTTCTAACTGGTTGATTGCAAATTCAACTCTCTTCTATTGTTGTCTTTTTGTTTTGCCATAGTCAGAAAAGGCTTCATTCTCTGAACTCACATATTTGTGTTTTTTTTTTAATACATCTATAGTGCTATTATCATGTTCAGTTTTTATTACAGTTATTTGGGCATATGCCTTATTCCCTTTCACTAAACAATAAACTGCCTCAAGGCAAGGACCATATCTTATTTATCTTTACATTTTCTAGGGTCTGTTAAAATGCTCAGAACATGACAGGTACTTGATAGTATTTATTGAATTGACCACACCATAGCTGTAGTCATGAGAAAATAAAGTGTGCTCTTTCAATGTTTCTTGCATTGAGTGAGTGAATTGGTAAATAAGAGTCTTTATAAAGAAAAATGCTGTACAAATAATTTCATATATATATATGCACACACATATACATATGTATGTATACATATATACACACATGTATGTATACATATATACTCACATGTATGTATATGTATATATGTATACATATGTATGTGTGTATATATATATATAGCATGTGTGTATATATATATATAATGATAAGATGAATATTGGTTATATCTACATTTTCTGGATTATCTTGAGTATCTATGAATGAGTTAAAAGCACAATTAATATCTTCCTTGACAGTTCTGCTCTGAATCACACAGTTCTGCTGAGCACAGAGTTACTATTTATTTTTATCACAATTTGAGTTTTAATTAGCTTTCTCCTTTTGTTCTGACATATGTTACAATGTTGAGTACAAACTATGATATGAGGACCTTTTATTTCTTTGCCTAGCATTGTACAAAATGGAGCTGTAGTGGTGATGGAGACATTGATAGTGCTAAAGGGAGGTAAAGAAAGTCTTTTTTTCCCCCAGTTATAAAAGGAAATGTATCTAACAAAAGAATGTGTATAATTAAGAAAGAAAATTAATATGAGCCATTGCCTTCCCAGTGCCCAGAGAACGTACTGCAGCAATGTCATTCTTTCATGATCATGCTGGATAAACAGGAATCTGTTAGCAATGGTCTTTAGCACTATTTCCATGTCATAATGAACTTATATAATGTTTTCATAGGCACAGCTACAGCTTGTGAGAAACAAACAAAGATTTTCATAGCACATCCAAAAACTGAGTTATTAACCGCAACCAACAGTTTGACTTTAACCACAAATGTGAACATTTGGGGTAGATTCTCTAAATTTGCAAATCTCATGTTTCTTTTAATCCACTCCAATTCTGCTTTGCTCATGGAGCACAGCATTTTCTTTGATGTTGAGTAGTCCTGTGTCGGTGTCTCCCATGTCACACAATAAATTCTAAAATTCTTCAGAGGGACCTTGAGAATGTCTATGTATCCCTTCTTCTGACCACCATGTGAGAATTTGCTTTGTGTGACTTCTCCATAAAATTGTCTTTTAGAAACACTCATTCTTATTTTTTTCATGTAGTACTGTTTATTTTGCTTCAAAAGACATATAAGCATTCTAAACATTAAAAAAAAAACTTTCCAAATTGTGTCAAGAATAGACTTTTTTTTTTCTTTACTTGCATCACTGCTCTGGATTTCTGTTTCACTGATACAAGGCAGAACTCTATGGTTTCAAGTTAAAACTACTGCACTTTAAAGAAAAAGAAAACCAAAACTCCAGACACTTTTCTCATGCCAGCTGACCCCACCCTTGTGACACCTAAGAAGGGGAGCTGGGTGCTATTTCACTATATATACAGAGAGACAACTTTTAAGCTAAATGGACACCCAATGCAGTGTATCTGCAATCTACCCTCACATTATAGGCTTTGGGTTGCAGCCCCCTAGGAAAGGCAGATGAGCCTCATGCCACCTTCAAGCCTGGACCCCAAGAATATGTCTAGGGGTGTGGAGTTTTTTGTTGTTTTTAAAAACTATAGATATGTACAGTTTATAACCCAGAATTTTCTAGCCAATAACCATATAGTTAAACACCATCTTACAAATAAAAGAAAGCCTGAAAACATTTGCAAATGTTTTTGTTTTACACCAACAACAAAAGTGCACAGAGTGAGGAGAACACAAGAACATCTTTTCATTTAAAAAAATGTTTGGAATTATGTATAACTTTGATACAGTTTCTGGGTGCTCTGAGATAACTATGGCCATTTCACATAAACCAGTTATGATGTCTATCTAGAAGTATTTGTGTGAAGCTAAGTGATCAGAAGTCAATTAAGCCTAATGAGAGCAATCAACACCATCACAAAGGAGAGGTGTTTCATTTAAATGTATTTCCACTACTGTATGGTATTCACATGGAGGCAGAATATAGTACAGTTTTATTCATCATCTTCTTCATCCTCCTCCTCTTTGTCTTCCTCATCCTCCTCATCTTCCTCCTCTATCTTTTTCCAGGTAGCTTTAGCCACACCCTTTGCCCTATCAAACTTTCCTTTCAACATCAACTACAACATCCTTCTCGGATTTCTCCTTCAGTTTGACTGTCTTATTATTATATAGGTGATTCTCACTTGTTCCACATTTTGCCCAGCTTCTTTGCCACAACCCCAATGGATATGCCAGGCTTGGTAGACTTGATCTTTGGACAAAATTATGAGCAGAATAGGAAGAAGTCAGATGGTGGCCATTTAGGTGCATTAGGATCCTTCTTCTTTTCATCACTTTTCATTGATCCATAGCCTTTCATTTCTCTATCATATTGTACCTTATCAGCTTTTGCCATCCCACCAAACATGGATTTCTCTTTACCTAATATAGTCTTCCACCTCTCAGAGCACTTTTTAGAAAACTCTATAAAGTTAACAGGAAACTCTGGATTTTCCTTCCTATGCTCTTCCCAGCAAGTCTGCACAAGGAAGGCATAAGCAGATATCTTGCCCTCTGGTTTCTTGGGGTCACCTTTAGCCATGGTGAACTCTGCATTGTTCACTAGTCTGAGCAACACCCATTCTTATTAAATACACTAGAGAGGGGGACTTATGGTTCCAGGAGCCAAGATAGTGGAGTAAAAAGGTAGTCACTCTCACCCTCCTCTATCAACCTCTGAAAATCCAGAAAATGTCACCCCAGAAAAAACCCTGCAACAGCTGAGCCAGAAGAAAGATGGGGAGCAGCAGTGCAGTAACCCAGGTAGCTAGAGGGATTAATGGGAAAGGCCCCTCTTACTCTGGGGGAAGGGGAGCAGTATGGAATGGGAGGCATCCCGGCCAGCTAGTGGAAAGACCCACTTTAGCACACCAGGAGGAAATTCTGGTGCCTCAGCATTTTACAGCAAACAGGTCTCTTAGTGCCTTAGCAAAAATAAGGGAAGCAGCACTACAAAGGGCCCAAGGCTGATAAGCACCCTGCAGCATTCATCTGAAAGGAGCTGAAGAAAGCAACATAGAGTTGCCTGAAAGTTCCAGCCTTGCTGATTCCAGCCCAACACCAGGTAAGCTGCCAGAATCCTACAGTCTCCAATTGCCAATATGAGAGGCCCCAGCACACAAAGCCAGTGACCAAGACCTAGGCTCCCAACACAAGAAGCTTGGGTCAGTGCCCTCTGCTCCCCAGGAGGGGAGCTCAATCTGTTTAAAGGCCAGGGAATAAAGAAACGCCATGAGTAAAAAGAAAAATACAATAGATTCATATTGTGAGAAGAGTGAAGATCAAGACAGAAATTCTGAAGAGGACGACAGTGTCAACAAACCCACAACTGCAACCTCAAAAGGGAATATGAAATGGTCTGAAGCCCAAAAAAGCTTTCTTAGAAGAGCTCAAGAAGAATTTTAAAAGTCAAATGAGAGAAGTAGAGGAGTCCTTAAAAATACTATTGGTCAATTGGAAAAAAACTACACTGAAAAAAACAAGTCCCTAAAAAACACAATAATTCAACTAGAAAAAAAAAATATACTGAAGAAAACAAATCCCTTTAGAATACAATTGGCCAATTGGAGAAGAAAGTACAAAATCTAACAGAAGAAAACAATATGTTGAAAATTGGAATTGAACAAATGGAACCTAATGACTCTGTGAGAGAGCAAGAATCAGTCAAACTGAAACAAAAAATTGAAAAATAAATAGATAAAAACATAAAATACCTCATGGGTAAAACAATTGACTTTGAAAATCGATCCAGGAGAGACAAATTAAAAATATTGCCCTACCTGAAAATCATGATGAAAAAAAAAAAAAGCCTGGACAGTATCTTTCAGGAAATCATAAAGGAAAACTGCCCTGAAGTTCTAGAACCAGAAGGTAAAATAACCATAGAAAGAATCCACCACTCTGCTCCTGAAAGAAATCCCAAATTGAAAATGCCAAGGAATAAAATAGCCAAATTCCAAAATTACCAGATTAAAGAGAAAATACTGCAAGAAGCCAGAAAGAAAGATTTTAAATATCATAGAAAAACAGTCAGGATTACACAATACCTTGCAGCCTCTACATTAAAAGACCATAGGATGTGGAACATGATATTCTATAAAGCATAGGAGCTTGGATTGAAGCCAAGGATCAACTACCCAGTGAAGATGAGCATGATTTTTGAGGGGAGAAGATGGATATTTAATGAAATAGGGGACTTCCAAACCTTCCTGATGAAAAGACCAGAGCTCAGCAAAAAATGTGATCTTCAAGTACAAGATTCAAGAGAGATATAAAAAGGTAAATGGGACATAAATATATAATATGTTGTTAATAAGGGCAAAATGTTTGCATCCCTACAAGGGAAGATGACACTTGCAACTCTTGAGAATTGTATTGTTATTATACCATGTTAAAGGAGTATACATAAAGGGGTTGGATATAAGTTGACTTTAAGGTAATGATAAAAAAAAAATTTAAGCAAGTGGGTTAAATGGATCCAAGTAAGTGGATTAATCTGAGCTAAGAAAATGTACTGAGAAAGGAAGAAGCAGACAAGGGTAAATTACATTACAGGAAAAGATGCAAAAAACTATTCCAGCAGAGGGAAAGAAGGAAGGGGGATGAGCATTGTTTGAACCTTACTCTCATCAGATTTGGCTCAAGAAGGAAATAACATAATCAGTTAAGAATAGAAATCTAACATGCCCTATAGGCAGTAGGAGGGAAAAGGGGAAAGAAAAGAGAGGGGGCAGAGAGAAAGGAGGGAAGAAAAAGTAAGGGTAAAGGGGAAGAAAAGGGAAGGGGCTAATAGAAGGGAGGAGGGACTGAGGGAGTCGGTGGTCAAAGCAAAACACTGGTGAGGGGGGGAAAGGAGAAAGGAGAAAGAAAAGCATAAACAGGGGGCAGAAATGGATGAAGAGAAAGACTCAGATAGTAATCAAACTGTGAATGTGAATGAGATCAACTGTCCTATAAAATGGAAGCAGATAGCAGAATGTATTAAAAAAAACATAAATCCTACAATATGTTGTTTATAAGAAACATATTTGAAGCAGAGGGATACACACAGAGTACAGGTAAAAGGCTGGAGCAGAATATATTATGCTTCAGCTGAAGTAAAAAAAAAGCAGGGTTAGCAATCTTGATCTCAGACAAAGCAAAAGCAAAAATAGATCTTATCAAAAGAGATAAGGAAGGAAACTACATCCTGCTAAAAGGCACCATAGACAATGAACATATATGCACCAAATGGTACACCATCCAGATTCTTAGAGAAGTTCAGGGAGTTACAGGAAGAAATAGACAGCAAAACTATACTAGTAGGGGACCTCGACCTCCCCCTCTCTGAACTAGATAAAGCTAACCACAAAATAAGCAAGAAAGAAGTTAAGGAGGTGAATAGAACATTAGAAAAGTTAGCTATGATAGACCTCTGGAGAAAACTGAATGGGAATAGAAAGGAATAAACTTTTTTCTCAGTGATACGTAGCACATACACAAAAATTGGCCATGTACTAGGGCATAAAAACCTCACAATCCAATTCAGAAAGGCAGAAATATTAAATGCATCCTTTTCAGATCATGATGCAATAAAAATTATATATAATAAAGGGCCATGGAAAGATAGACTAAAAAATAAATGGAAACTAAATAATCTAATCCTTTTTTTTTGTTTTGTTTTGTTTTCTTTTGGCTAGGCAAGGGGGTTAAGTGACTTGCCCAGGGTCACACAGCTAGTAAGTGTTATGTGTCTAAGGCCGGATTTGAAATCAGGTCCTCCTGAATCCAGGGCCAGTGCTCTATCCACTGTGCCACCTAGCTGCCCCTCAATAATCTAATCCTATTGGGTCAAACAACAAATCATAGAAACAATCAATAATTTCATTCAAGAGAATGACAGTAATGAGACAACATGCCAAAATTTATGGGTTGCAGTGAAAGCAATTCTTAGGGGAAGTTTTATATCTCTAAATGCTTGCATAAAATAGAAAAAAAAGGAGATCAATGATTTGGGCATACAACTAAACAGACTAGAAAAAGAACAAATTAAAAATCCTCAATTAAACACCAAATTAGAAATATTGAAAACCAAAGGGAAAAATAATAAAATTGAAATTAAGAAAACTATTGAACTAATAAAACTAATAGCTGGTTTTATGAAAAAAATCAATAAAATAGATAAAACTTTGGTTAATTTAATTTAAAAAAAAAGAAAGAAGAAAACCAAATTACTAGTATCAAGAATGAAAAGGGTGAAACTACCACAAAGGAAGAGGAAATTAAAACAACAATTAGGAATTATTTTGTCCAATTATATGCCAAAAAATTTGACAATCTTAGTGAAATGGATACATTTGTTCAAAAATATAAATTGCCCAGATTAACAGAAGAGGAAGTAACCCCATCTCAGAAAAAGAAATTGAACAAGCCATTGATGAACTCCCTAGGAAAAAAGCTCCAGGGCCAGATGGATTTACATGCAAATTTTATCAAACATTTACAGAAAAATTAATTCCAATACTGTATACACTACTTGAGAAAATAGGTGAAGAAGGAGTCTTATCAAATTCTTTTTATGATACAAATATAGCGCTGATACCTAAACCAGGAAGAGTCAAAGCAGAGAAAGAAAATTATAGACCAATTTCTCTAATGAATATAGATGCAAAAATTTTAAACAAAATATTAGCAAATAGATTACAGCAACTTACCACAAGGATAATACACTATGACCAGGTACTATTTATACCAGAAATGCATGGCTGGTTCAATATTAGGAAAACTATCACCATAATTCATCATGTCAACACCAAAACTAACAGAAACCACATGATCATCTCAATAGATGCAGGAAAAGCTTTTGAGAAAATACAACACCCATTCCTATTAAAAACACTAGAGAGCATAGCTATAAATGGGGTCTTCCTTAAAATAATAAATAGCATCTATCTAAAACCTTCATTGCTGTAGGGTTGCATAATATGTAATGGGGACAACAACCTAGAAGTATTTCCATTAAGATCGGAGTGAAACAAGGATGTCCATTATCACCACTGTTATTCAATATTGGACTGGAAATGTTAGCTTTAGCACAATAAGAGAAGAAAAAGAAATTGAGATATTAGAATAGGCAAAGAAGAAACAAAACTATCACTCTTTGCAAATGACATGATGATATACTTAGACAATCCTAGAGAATCAAGTAAAAAAACTACTTGAAATAATGAACAACTTTAGCAAAGTTGTAGGCTATAAAATAAACTTACATAAATCATTGGCATTTCTATATAATACCAGCAAGGTCCAACAGCAAGAGATAGAAAGAAATTCCATTTAAACTTACTGTAGACATTATAAAATATGTAGGAGTCTATCTCCTGAAACAAACCCAGGAAGTCTATGACCACAATTACAAAACACTTTTCACACAAATAAAGTCAGATCTAAATAATTGGAAAAACATCAGTTGCTCATGCTGAGTTGCAGAGCTAATATAATAAAAATGACCATTCTGCCTAAACTAATTTACTTATTCAGTGCCATCCCAATCAAACTACCAAAAATTATTTTATAGTTTTAGAAAAAATAATAACAAGATTCATTTGGAAAAACAAAAGGTCCAGAATATCAAGGGAAGTAATGAACAGATATGCAGGGGAAGGTGGCCTACCCATTCCAGATATTAAAATGTCTTATAAAGCAGCAATCATTAAAACTACATGATCCTGACTAAGAAATGGAGTGGTGGATCAATGGAATAGCTTAGGCAAACAAGACACAATAATAAATGACTATAGTAATCTGATGTTTGTTAAACCTAAAGACCTCAGCTTCTGGGATAAGAACTAATTTTTTGAAAAAAATTGATGGGAAAACTGTGAAAGAGTGTGGCAGAAACTAGGAATAGACCAAAATCTCACACCATATACCAAAATAAAGTCAAAATGGGTTCATGATTCAGATATAAAGGCTGATATTATAAGTAAACTGGAAGAGCAAGGAATAGTTTAACTGTCAGATTTATGGAGAACAGAAGAAATTATGACAAACAAGAAATAGAGAACATTATGAAATGCAAAATGGATAATTTTGATTGCATTAAATTGAAAAATTTTGGCTCAAACAAACCAAATGCAACCAAGATTAGGAGGGACACAGAAAACTGGGAAACAATTTATACAAGCAGTGTCTCTGATAAGAGCCTCATTTTTAAAATAGAGAACTGAGTCAAATTTATAAGAATACAAGTCATTCCCTAGTTGATAAGTGGTCAAAGGATATGAACAGGTAGTTTTCAGATAAAGAAATTAAAGCTATCTATAGTCATATAAAAATGCTCTAAATCATGATTGATTAGAGAAATGGGAATCAAAACAACTCTGAGGTACCCCTATCATACCTATGAGATTGGCCAACATGACAAAACAGGAAAAATGATAAATGCTGGAGAAGATGTGAGGAATATTGGAACACTAATGCATTGTTGGTGGAGTTGTGAAATGATCCAACCATTTTGGAGAGTAATTTAGAACTATATCCAAAAGACTATAAACACGTGCATACCCTTTGACCCAGCAATACCACTTCTAGGGCTATATCCCAAAGAGATCAAACAAATGTGAAAAGGACTCTCAAGTACAAAAATTATTTATAACAGTTCTTTTTTTGTGGTGGCAAAGAATTGGAAATTGAATAGATGTCCATCAATTGAGGAATGGTTGAACAAGATGTGGTGTATGAATGTAATAGAATACTATTGTGCTATAAGAAATGGACTTCACTTGGACTTCAGAAAAACCTGGAAAGACTTGTATGGACTGATGTTGAATGAAGTGAGCAGAACCAGGAGAATGTTGTACATAGTAACAGCCACATTCTGTGATGACTAATACTGATAGACTTAACCCTTCTCAACAATGCAAGGATCTAAGACATCTCCAAAAGTCTCATGATGGAAAATTCTATACACATCCGAAGAGAAAGACTTTGGAGCTTGAATGCAGATAGAAGCACACTATTTACTCTTTTTTTGTCTTTTCTTTTGTTTTCTCTTTCTTGTGGTTCCTCCTTTTGGTTCTAATTCTTCTTTACAACATGACTAATGTGAAAATATGTTTAATAGGAATGTATATGTAGAGCCTGTATCAGATTACATGCTGTCTTGGGCAGGGAGGTGGGGAGAGAGGACAAAAATTTAAAACTAAAAACCTCATGGAAGTTATTGTTGAAAACTAAATATAAATTAATTAATAAAAAGAAATTTCTTTTAGGTAAGCATATGTTTGGCATTTGAACTATGTGGCCAGCCCATTTACTGCAGTAAAGTTAGAATGCTTGACAGTTTAGTGGGAGAAAAGACCTCAATATACAGTACTTTATCCTTCCAGGTGATCTTCAGAATCTTCCTAAAACAACGCAAATGGAAGTGATCCAGTTTCTTCCCATGGTACTGGCAGACTGTCCAAGTTTTACAAGCATACAACAATCAGGTCAGCACAATGGCTTAGTAGACCTTCAGTTTGGTAGTCCATCTAATACATTTTTTTTTTTCCTTTTTGGTGAGACAATTGGTGTTAAGTGACTTGCCTGGGTCACACAGCTAGTAAGTGTCAACTGTCTGAGGATGGATTTGAACTTAGGTCCTCCTGACTCCAAGGCTGGAGCTCTATCCACTATGCCACCTAGCTGCCCCCCATGTAATATAACTTCTATCTCAAATTTTTCTTCAGAGCCTCCCAGACACTGAGATAGCTCTGGAATGTGTGTGTCAACCTCATCATCAATGTGTACATCCCTAGAAAGTATACTGTCAAGGCAAGTGAACTTATCTAGTTGCTGTAACCAATGGTTCCACATATGGATGGTGTGGTGCTGACTGGTGGAGAATCTGTGTTTTCTTGGTGTTAATTATTAGGTAAAAATTAGTATAAGCAGCAGAGAACTGTTTCAGACTTTGTTGCACTGAGTGCACAATCATCTGCAAGCAAAAAAGAAAAAAAATTATGCACCAACTCTCCCTCAACTTTAGTCTTGGCTTGTTGGCTTGAAGCCTTTTCAAGTTAAAAATTTACTAACAGTGTAGTACCTGACCTTGATGCCATGTTTGTCCTCATTGAAGGCATCTGAAAGTATTGTTGAAAACATCATGCTAGGGGCGGAGCCAAGATGGCGGAAGGAAAGCAGTGATTGTTGAGCTTGCTCCCAAAACCTTCCAAATACCTAAAAAAATGGCTGTAAACAAATTCTAAAGCAGCAGAATCCACAAAAAGACAGAGTGAAACAAATTTCCAGCCAAAGACAGCCTAGATGGTTGATCAGAAAGGTATATCACGCCGGGTGGGGAGAGGAGCACAGTGTGGCGTGGGTGTTCAGGCCACAGCAACCCTGGAGCAAGCCTGAGAGGACTGAATCGTGGGCAGGTGTGGCACTTTCAAAACTTCTCAACCCACAAATGCCAAAGACAACTTAGAAAGTCAGTGGGAAAAGTCTGTGACTGTGATGACAGAGGAGCTAGGTCTCACACACAAGTCTCAAGCGTGGCCCTGAGTTTCTGGCCCACAGACTGAGGGGGAATCAAGTTGCTGATCAGAGGGGGATTGCGGGGATCTCTTTGCCAGTGCTGAGGCAGGAATCTCTTGCTTTACTAGTGTCCGAGTCTGGGTCACAGTTCTGAAGGGCAGTACTGGGGCAAGGAGGAATGCTGGTGCAGTGGAGCTTGTTGTGGTGGTGGAGAGAAAAAACCTTGCTCCTTATCATACCACTTTGGAAGAACTGAAAATTTACAGTTCCCTAGAAGTACTTCTGAAAACAGCTGGACAAACCCCTGAAGCTTGGGACAGTACACTCTTCACATTGGAAGCAGACTTTTACCTTAACAAAGAATTTAAAACTCAAGTAATTGGCCAGGATCATGAGTAAACAACACAAAAAGAGTCAGACTATATTATCTTACTTTGGTGACAAAGAAGATCAAAACATACAACAAGAAGAAGACAATGAAGCCAAGACTCCTACATCCAAAGTCTCAAAGAAGAATATGAATCAGTCCCAAGCCTTGGAAGAGCTCAAAAGGGATTTTGAGAAGCAAGTAAGAGAAGTAGAGGAAAAACTGAGAGTGATGTAAGAAAATAATGAAAAACAAGTCAACAGCTTGCTAAAGGAGACCCAAAAAAATACTGAAGAAAATAACACATTCAAAAATAGCCTAACCCAAATGGCAAAAGAGGTCCAAAAAGCCAATGAGGAAAAGAACGCCCTAAAAAGCAAAATTGGCCAAATGGAAAAGGAAGTCCAAAAGCTTACAGAAGAAAATACTTCCTTAAAAATTAGAATAGAACAATTGGAAGCTAGTGACTTTATGAGAAATCAAGACACTGTAAAACAAATCCAAAAGAATGAAAAATTAGAAAACAATGTGAAATATCTCATTGGAAAAGCAACTGACCTGGAAAATAGATCCAGGAAAGAGAATTTAAAAATTATTAGACTATCTGAAAGCCATGATCAAAAAAGAGCCTAGACATCATCTTTCAAGAAATTATCCAGGAAAACTGCCCTGATATTTTAGAAGCAGAGGGCAAAATAGAAATTGAAAGAATCCACCAAACTCCTCCTGAAAGAGATCCCCAAAGGAAAACTCCTAGGAATATTGTAGCCAACTTCCAGAGTTCCCAGGTCAAGGAGAAAATATTACAAGCAGCCAGAAAGAAACAATTCAAGTATTGTGGAAACACGATCAGGAAAACATCATGCTAAAAACTATGGGGGCAAGCACACATCCTTGTTTCACTGCATTGGTGACTAGGAAACCTTGAGAGGATCATCAATTATTCAGAACCAGGGCAAGCATTCCATCATGAAATTGTAGGTACAATTTTGTACATACATCAATATGTACAATATTGATGAACTTGTCCAAGCAACCAAATTTCACATGATTTTCCATAAGCCCTTATGACTGACAGTATCAAAGACCGTGATAAGATTGATGAATGTTTTCTTCAGACCTCTGTTTTGTTCCTTGTATTTCTCCTGGAATTTTTGGATAGCAAACACCATATCTATCATTCCTTGGCCCTTTCAGAGGCTACATCAGCTCTCAAGGGCAATGATCTTTTTCCAGGTGAAGGATCATCCTATTAAAGAGTCTGGCAAGAATCTTGCCAGCAGTGACTAAATAAGAGACTCCCCATGATTGTCACAGAAAAATTGAATTATTTACCTTTACATAAATGGATAGTAGAGGTATCCTTGTACTGAGAGATAACCTCCTCTGGCCATATAACCTGGGAAATTTGTCAGCTTTTGTATAAGCAGTGGACCCCCCCACACACACATTCTAAATCTTAGCTTGAATAGAATCAGCACCAAATGCTTTGCCACAGGAGAGGAGCCTAATGAGATTCAAAACCTCTTCTTTGGTTTGAAATTTGACTACAGAGGGATTGACTTCAACCTGAGGTTTATGGTCAATGGCTTCAGCATTGATTAATGATGGTCTGTTGAAAATACTATGGAAGTGTTCAGCCCATCTCTCCAGGATCATGTCCTTATTAATAATCAATGTGGTTCTATCAGCACTGAGTACTTGAGAAGCACCATAAGTCTTCGGCCCACAGAAAGCCTTCAGAGTATCATGAAGTGCTTTGGATTGTTACTATCAGCATAAAACTTAATTTCATTTGCTTTCTTACTTACTAAGCCAAGAATCCTGCATCTCTTTAAGGTTCACTTATACTTTACTTTTGATGGATTTAATTGCTACTTTCTTAAGTATGGATAAACTTTCTTGCTGGTAAATCCTGTGGAATTCTTTTTTTTTTAATGTTGTAGCTTCTGAATTTCAGGGGAATACCAAGCTCTAATTTACGGTATGATGATGTTATAGTTTACTATTACAAATTTGCTGGAGCAAATGGAATAGTATGAAACATAGTTTTCAAATTATATACCTGTATTTGAAGAGACTAAAATAAATGCATCAATTATGGCTTCTCATGGCCTTCTTTCATTAGCAATATGTGGTCAGTAGCATAAAGTGAAAATGGCCCTTCTGGGCATTCTGTAAGTTCTTAGGCATAAAAAAGGGAAAGGGGGGAATCCTAATATGGTTCTCTGAAGGGTCCTATATTCCAAGTATTTGTGCATGTGACAGCAAATATATGAATGCCAATTTATCTACCTGAGGATAGATTCTCTTAAAATATTTATTTTTAACTTTCAACACAGACTTTTATAAGATTTGGAGTTCTAAAATTTCCCTCATCACTCTCTTCCCCCTCCTTGCCAAGACAACATGGAATCTGATATAGGCTATACATGTGTGATCATATTAAATTTCTTTACACATTAGTAATGTTCCAGAAAAAAAAGGGAAAACCATGAAAAAGGAAAAAAGAAAGAAAGAAAGAAAAAAATAGTATGCTTCAGTCTGCATTCAGACTTCACAGTTCTTTCTCCGGATGTGGATAGCATTTTCCATCATGAGTCTTTTGGAATTGCCTTAGACCATTGAATTGCTCTGAAGAGCTAAGTCTAAGAAAAATCAGTCATAGCACAATGTTGCTGTCACTGTGTACAGTGTTATCCTGGTTCTGCTCACTTCACTCAGCTTCAGTTCATATAAGTCTTTCCATGTTTTTTGTAAGCCTACTTGCTCATCATTTCTTATGAAACAATAGTATTCCATTACATTCATATAGCACAGCTTACTCAGCCAGTCCCCAATTGATGGATATCCCTTGCATTAACAATTCTTTGCCACCACACACACACACACACAAAAACTGCTATAAATATTTTTGTGTATGTGGGTTTTTTTTTCACAATCCTATGATCTCTTTGGGATACAGGCCTAGTACTGATATTGTTGTATCAAAGAGTTTGCACAGTTTATTAACCCTTTAGTCATAGTTCCAATAGTTCTTGAGAATCGTTGGATCAGTTCACAACTCCAACAATTCATTTGTGTTCCAGTTTTCCCATATCTTCTCCAACATTTATCTTTTTCCTGTTTTGTCACATTAGCCAATCTGATAAATATGATGTGGTACCTCAGAGTTGTTTTGGTTTGCATTTCTCTAATCAATAGTTATTTAGAGCATTTTTTTCATATGACTAGAGATAGCTTTAATTTCTTCTTCTGGAAACTGCCTATTGATATCCTTTGACCATTTTCAATTAGAGAATGACTTGTATTTGGATAAATTTGACTCACTTCTCTATATTTTAGAAATGATGCTTTTATCAGAAACACTGGCTATATATTTTTCCAGCTTTCTGCTTCCCTTCTAATCTTGGTTGCACTGGCTTTGTCTGTGCCAAAAATTTTCAATTATTAATTATCAATTTCAATAATCAATTTAATGCAATCAAAATTATCCATTTTGCATTTCTTAATGTCTTCTATCTTAGTTTTTTTCCTCCTCATCAGTATTTTGCTTCTGACCATTTCTTCCTTTAATCTCCCCTCCCGTCTATCATTCCTCTTCTCTTTTCTTTCCCTTTTCCTCCACTACTTCTTTCCTCCTTTCTTCCCTGACTTTTATCCACTACCTCACTTTATTTTTCCCCTTTCCCCTCCTACTTCCCTGTAGAATGTAATTGGCTTCTACATCCAACTGAGTGTTTATGACATTCCCTCTCTGAATCAAATCTAATGAGGGTAAGTTTCAAACAATGCTGACCTAACTCTTTTTTCCCTCTACTGTAATAGATCTTTGCACCTCTTCCTATGATGTAATTTACCCATTTCTACCTCTCCCTTTCCTCTTCTCCCAGTATAATCCTTTTTTCCCACTGCTTAGTTAATTGATTAATTTGATCATCACATCTAATTCAACTTATTTCCACACTCTCTGTCTATATTTAACCCTTCTAGTGATATAACAAAGTGACATAATATGTGACATAATAAAAGTACAGTTCTCAAGAAACACAAATTGCATCTCCCTGTGTAGGGATAAAACACTTTAACCTTATTGAATAACATCTTTTTTTTTTCTTTCCTGTTTACCTTTTTATCCTCCTCCTGAGTCTTTTATTCGAAGATCAAATTTTCTGTTCAGTTGTGGGTTTGTTTTTTTTAATCTGGAATTATTGAAAATCCCCTATATCATTGAATGTCCATCTTTTCCTCTGAAAGATTTTACTCAATTTTGCTGGACAGTTGAGTCTTGGTTGTAATTCAAACTCATTTGCTTTCCTGGAATATTGTATTCCAGTCTCTGTGACCCTTTAATTTAGAAGCTGCTAACTCCTACATAATCCTGACTGTGCTTCCATGATATTTAAATTGTTTCTTTCTGGCTGTTTGCAGTATTTTCTCCTTGATCTGATAATTCTGGAATTTGGCTACTATATTCCTTGGAGTGTGCATTTTGGGGTCTCTTTCAGGAGGTGAACAGTGGGTTCTTTCAATGACTGTTTTACCCTCTGGTTCTAGGAACTCAGAGCAGTTTTCCTTGATAATTTCTTGAAAGATACTCTCCAGGATCTTTTTTTATCATGACTTTCAGGTAGACTAATAATTCTTAAATTAGCTCTCCTGGGTCTATTTTCCAGGTCAGTTGTTTTTCCATTGAACTGTAAGTGTCTGGCAGCTTACTTGGTACTGAGCTAGGGTCCTAGTGGTGGTGTCTGGTGTGTGCAAAGGACAAGTGGGGTTTTTCTCCATTTCCCTGAGGCTGCATGGAAGCACATTGAGGTCTGGCTGCTGCAGGACACCTGCTCACCCAGAGCTCTGCTGAAACATGGGGAGGTCTGCTGCTGGAAGATGTTTCCCTTCCAAAGACTTTGTTGGTGCACATGGTGGTTATCAGAGCTAGAGTCTACTGTTCCCCTTGCTGAAGGCACTGGGGTGGGAGGGTCATGGTTTTGGTGTTTGTATGCTTCCCTGTTCTCCTGCTCCCCTGCAGGATATCCTATAGGTTTGCTGATGTGGAGCCTGCCACTGTCTTGCTGGGGTGCCTCCTGTCCTGGACTGTGCTCCCCTTTTACAAGTGATATGGACCTTATTTGCTGATCTTCAGAGTCTCCTGGATCAAAAGTCTGGTCCACTCCATCTTTTAGCTAGCTCCTCTGTTCCAGGATCTGTTCTGGGGCACTGTTTTATGAGTGTTCAGGGATGAGAATGGGAAACAGACAGTGATCTGCTGCTTACTCTATCATCTTGGCTCCCAGAACCTGGGGATAAATTCTTGATCAGCTGTTGCAAATGACATTATATTTAAGGAAATTACCAGACTAAAATATGTAATACATCCATCTTGTCCCTGAGTCTTGACAATAATGGTCACCCGGTGTGATATTTGGTTCAGAATGAGTAAAGGCTTTGTACTTTTATTCCTTAGGTTTATGTCTCTCCTTTTACAGGTTTGTCAGCCTGTTCAATTGGTTCCTTTCAATATCTTTTTAGTTCTGGCTTGTGGATATTGGTCTTCCTGCTTTCAATTCAAAGTATTCTTATTAAATTATCATGAATGAGTCTTGGCTAGTAGTAGAAAAGTTCACACCAAGGAGGATGAGGGCTCTATGAGCTATCATAGACACAGAAACAAAAATAGTCAGAGAGGTGATGATTCTAACACCAAGGGGAGAAAAAAGTCCACGTAATATAGATAATTTTACTAACAGATAGTAAATAAACTAGCCATGGGTATTTGGGTTTTAATTCCTGGTAATGAAGAATGGGAGAGAAGAAAAATTCATAGTTAGACACTGCATTGAAGGAACCATGAACATCAAAATAGGTCATCTAGATTGTATTAAATTTTATAAGCTATTCAACAAAAAGAATTAATGTCATTAGAGAAGAAATTATAAGGATTCATGACAATATTTCCATAAAATAATTAATAGAAACCTAATATAAAAAATCTAAAGAGTATTTGCAGAAATTGGTAAAAAAAAATCATTTCCATAATAAAAAGTGGTTAAACTATGTAAAAGAACTTCAAATTAAGAAATATAAAATATCAACGATCACTAAAAACAAAAGAAATGCCAATTACAACCCTGAAGTATCAGTTTATAACATAAAAGTGATGAAAGAGTGCTTACAGGTTTTTAAAAAAGCTAAAAGATTAAAAAACTCATAGAGTGATTGTGGAAAGACAGGTATGGTAATCTGCTGTAGTTAGTTCAATGAATTGATTTAATTATTTGGAAAAAATGTAATTGTGTATGGAAAATTACTAGGTTGCTTATACTAGTTGATAAAGAAATTTTTCTTCTAGTACTAAAACTTAAAGAGAATACTGGCAAGAAAAAAAGACTTATGGAAACAAAAATATTCATTGAATTATTATTATAACAAAATTGTGTGTATGCAGATTTTGGAAGGAGAATATCTGTCCAATGTGCAGGTAATGGCTGAGTAAATTACAATGTTATGAATGTAATTGGGATATTACTGAATGATGAGGAAAGATCAATGTGAAGCCTTGAGAAAAATGTGGGAAAATTTGTATGAAATGATGTTCAGTGGAAAAATTAAAAAAAAAAAGCAGAGCCAAAATAACAAACTACATAATGACTTAAAAATGTAAACCCATTTAGAATTGAAAGGCAACAATTCTAATAGTCAATACCCTGCAGTCTGAATTAAAAGCTGTACTTTTTCTTCCTATTAACAATCATTAACTATTTTTTCACTAAATATATTTAAATTGTTTCTTTCTGGATTCTTGCAGTATTTTCTCTTTGACCTGGTAATTTTGGAATTTGTCTACTATATTCCTTGGCATTTTTAATTTGGGATCTCTTTCAGGAGGTGATTGGTGGATTCTTTCTATGGCTATTTTACCCTCTTGTTCTAGGATCTCAGGGCAGTTTTCCTTTATGATTTCCTGAAAGACAAAGTCCAGGCTCTTTATTTCATGGTGATTTTCAGGTAGACCAATAATTTTTAAATTGTCACTCCTGGATTGATTTTCCAAGTCAGTTGTTTTATCAATGAAGTATTTTACATTTTCATCTTTTTTTTTATTGTTTTGTTTTTGTTTGGCTGATTCTTGTTTTCTCATAGTCATTAGCTTCCATTTGTCCAATTCTTATTTTTAGCAAATTGTTTCCTTCTATTAGATTTTGTACCTTTTTCTCCATTTGGCCAATTGTATTTTTTAGGGACTTGTTTTCTTCAGTATGCTTTTTGTCCAGTTGGCCAATTGTATTTTTTAAGGACTTGTTTTCTACAATTAATTTTTATCCTTCCTTTTTCCAAGCTATTGACTCTCTCTTGCATACCTCTCATTTCTTTTCCCATTTTTTCTTCTACCTGTCTCATCTAACTTTTAAAATTCTTCTTGAGCTCTTCTAAGAAGGCTTTTTAGATTTCAGACCAGTTCATATTTCCTTTTGAGGTTCCAGTTGTGGGTTTGTTGAGAATGTTGTCCTCTTCAGAATTTCTTCCTTGATCTTCACTCTTCCCATGATAACAATCAATCATACATTTCTTTTTGCTCATGATGTTTGCTTATTTCCTGGTCTTTAAAGATATTGATTTCTCCTGCTGGGGAGGAGAGCACACTGACCCAATCTTCTTTTGTTGGGAGCCTAGGGCCTGGTCAATGGCTTCGTGTGCTGGGGACTCCAGTGCTGGCAGTTGGAGGCTGTAGGGTTCTGGAAGCTTCCCTGGTTTTGAGCTAGAATCAGCAACACTGGAACTCTAGGGGTAGGATTGGGTAGTGTGGCTCCTGGAGATTTCCTGCTCACCTGGGCCTTTCCTTCCTTTCACTTTGTTCAGCTCCTTTCAGATGGGTGTTGCAGAATGTTTATCCACCTGGAGCCTTTTGGAGTGCTTCCCTTAGTTTTGCTGAGGCACTGGGAGAGCTGGTTGCTGTAGAATGCATAGGCATCAGGTAGTTTTCCAAGCCAGTTTCCACTGGTTCCCCCACCCTGACTGAGGCACTCAGGGGTCCAGGTGTTCGTGTTTGCCTGGTCCACCACCTGGGTTTCAGGATCTCCTCCTGGTATGCTGAGGTGGGACTTTCTACTAGCTTGCTGGGATGCCTCCTGTTCTGTACTGCTCCCCTTCCCCCAGAGCAAGAGGGGCCTTTTCCCATTAATCCCTGAAGCTACCTGTGCTACTGGACTGCTGTATCCCATCTTTCTTCTGGCTCAGCTGTTTCAGGGTTTTTCCTGAAGTGATATTTTCTGGGCTTTCAGAGGTTACTAAGGGAGTGTCTTGAGGCCCTATTTTAACTTAGGGTCTTTCACATACCAGTTTCAGTACTCTATCTACTATGCCACCTAGCCACCTCCAGAAATGACTGAGCATTCGGAAAAATCAAAATCATTATGCAAATGATTATTATTATTATTTTAAAAGAATTTGAGGAAAGGGGAAAAGAAGAAAGGCAAAATGGGTGAGAAAAGAAACTACATCCTCTAAGATTGGGGATTCAGTTATAGAATCAGGCATAAACTGAAGCATAACTGAGAAAATATAGTCCTTATAACTGGAGTTAGAGTGCAAGGGTCAAATGAAACCAGCAACAATGCTGACTTAATGATCAATCAATAAACAATGGGTCTAAGCCTTCTTAAAATTCCCCTGAGTAAAGAACAGGTAGTTCATGGGTTGAATCTATAGGTGGTAATTAAATGAGTCCCAATTTAAAAAGGTAAGATTTCATCATGGCTGAGCATATATCCATTCATTACAGGTTCATTTTATTTTCAACAACCAGATGGGATTTTGCAGCATGAAATAATCTATTTTCTCCCTTACATTTGACATCAGACTTTGTCCACTTTAGGAAGTAGAATTTTCAAAATTGAAAGTAGAGTACAACAAAATGAGTGCCTCCTTTAGAGGCATAGGACCTGATCAAGACCTGGTTCTGTCACTTCTTGTGTAACTTTTGGCACATAATTTCTCCTCTCTTAAGTTTCAATTTTCCATAGAATGAGAAGATTGGACTAGATAACCTTGAAGTTCCATCTCAACTCTAAATCCATGATCTGATATTACTCTCCTTATAATGTCCTCTAGATAAATAAAAGTTTTTTTAATTAAAGATCAAAATGAGTAAGATACACTACATAATAACAAAGAATATCATTGTAATGTCATTAAAGCACATATATTTCATGGTAAAATAATCTGATTCCTTCAGGAAGTTGTTGGCTGTAAGAATTTTTGATTAGAAGTGAAGTGAAACCAAATTGTTGCTTTAAACCTTGTTCTTAGTGATTAAATAGCTAGTAGAGCATTTAACCCAAATTCTAACAGCACAGCTATATTCCATTCCTAGACATTCAAGAAAATTCAAAAGTCAATCCATATATTAACTTAATAAGATTTTTGCATTCATTATGGAGGACCACATATGAAGATTTTGCAGTAAGGATTGCCAAATCATAATATGCCTTACAGTCCAATTGAAACTTTGCTCCTCTGCAGCACTTTCTAAAATATAATGTATTTAATTGCTCCCTTAAACATGTCTAACAAAGGAAAGTGAAGCTAAGCTTTGAACAATTACCTGAAGAATTTATAGAAAATAGTAATTATCCAGGAAAAAAGAGGTTTGGGGTACGCATTATGTAGTTTTTCTGTCTACATTCAGTGAATCTCACCAGATATTATCAATATCCTGCTGAGAATTGAGTAGGTCAGTCATAGGCTACTTGGCAGGCAGCTAGGCACAAACTGACATCCTGGGCAACTGTATGCAATTCTGAGTAGCTGTATAGTCTGTATTGGAATAGCCATATCAGAATGTGAAATGAACAGTTTTGATGATAAGACAAGAGAAATATTATAGTTTTCCCAATATAATATGATATCCTTTTCATATGTGAAGTTAGTTGCTGAAAGGTATGGAAAAAATAAACATTTGTGTAATGGAAAATTAACAAAAATCAATTTGTGAAGAAATGTAGTCTCAAATAAAATGTTGATGAGAAAGACTCTTATAAGGACCAAATAGAGGACTGCCACACAGATGAATATATTAAAAGGGCCCATTTGAAGCCAGAGTAATTATTTAGGTAAAGGTGCATGTAGGTCATTGTGGTCCATCAGCTTATTTGCATGTGGCACTATTTCTCCAGAGTTTTGAACTATATAACTAGGAAATTTTAAATCAACTAAGTATTTAGGGACTATGACAAGTTTATATTAACATTGTTAGGTTTATATCTGATAGAAAAGTGGTCTGGGCACCCTTGATATAAGTATATATTTCCATCCTTATTAGGTCAGTATAACACTCCAGGAATCAGCAAGATTACCAGGAATGTTCTCCTAATTGTTGTCCCCTTACTGAAGCCCCAAAACTGACCTCATCAGAAAAAAAATTATTATGGGATCATAAGCAGTAATATTTGTAACATTTTTTGAGCTAGACTTCCAAATCTAGCCATAGAATCATTAAATTGTAGGATTCAAATGTGTGAAAGGGACCTTGGGGAAGTCAAAATGGATCATAGAAAATTGGGGATTTAGTAAGGTTGCAGGTAGCTTACATTATAAGTTATTTAACATGAGCAAGTATAAAATAGGTAATGCCTGTGGTGGTAATAGAAATGCACTGACTGAAGAAATCTTGCATAATGATATATGAAAAAGGAAACTACATTTTATTTCATGAATCTGTTAAAAGATGAATAGGGGACCATTCTGGTAATGAGTCAGGAATCTGGTAATGAGTCAGGAAACTCAATTGGGTTTCACATAAAGAACTGAGTTTCAATAACTTTTTGAGCCCCTCAGATATCCTGACTAAAGTCCATCTCCTCTTATACTTAGAATTTCATTAAAAAAATAATGAATCTGTCTATGTCAACTAAATTAAATAAAATTCAATATCTGTTGGTCATATTTATATTCTACTTTGTAACTCTAAAGTATTATATAAAATGAGTTCTCATTGTTGGAAGGACTGTGACTGCTAAATAATGAAATTACTATTACTACTACTACTACTACTACTACTATAACTACTGCTGCTGCTACTACTACTACTGCTACTGCTAGTTCTGTTGCTGCTGCCACTACTAGTGGTATATTCGTGTCTTAGATAAGTGTTCAAAAATTTCTAATAATCTGGGTTCAGAAAAGAAAGAATACATGAATCTCAGTTACATTTAGGATATTGGGCGGTTCTTCCAGTTACTCCAGATTACAAACTTCTTCAAAAACTCACCTCTATCAAAATTCTATTCTCCCAGTGATGTGACATTGGCTTTAAATTGTGAAATGCAATGATCTCAAAGTTACAAATAATTTAATGGACAAAAAGAAGACACATAATACATATAAATTGACTGTAAGATGCTACAATAAATGAATTACATGTAAGTAGCATCATAAACTATAACACTGAAGAGATTTAAGAATAGAAATTGAAGCAGGCTAGTCATGTGGTAAGGATGAGACAAAGCAGAAAGATAAACCAAAGAGAACACTGATATTCTCAAGATATTACTTTGCAAACTTAAATGTGCTTTGTAAATGTGAATTATGATTCTATAAAAACAATAAGATTCTGTAAAAAGAAAAAGGTCTAATCTGTAACAGGTAGATTCGCTATGTCAGATTAATGATAAAACTAGACGAAAGTCACAGAGGATGGAAAACCAGAAAAACATTACAATATGTGTGGTCATTCTAAGCACTCAAAGAATGTGCCAAATAATGTAATAAAGTAATGAGAAGCACATAAAGAAGTAAAAGATATCCTTCCAACTCACACTGAGCCTATAGTCTGGTAGGGAAAATTATATGTGTACAC
The DNA here is from genome assembly GCF_900497805.2 of Vombatus ursinus. Classification (NCBI taxonomy): domain Eukaryota; kingdom Metazoa; phylum Chordata; class Mammalia; order Diprotodontia; family Vombatidae; genus Vombatus; species Vombatus ursinus. Next base: position 29,390,349 of record NW_020954610.1, read on the forward strand.
AATATCTGTAATACAAAATAAATTCTGGATGAATAGTGAGGCATCTAATGGTGCACTGGACAAAGCAGAAGGCCTGGCATCAGGAAGACCTGAGTTCAAATCCAGCCTTAGACACTTATTAACTGCATAACTCATAGCAAGTTAATTAACCTCTGTTTGCCTCAGTTTCCTCATCTGCAAAATGGAGGGGATAATAGCATCTATTTACCAGGGTTCTTGTGAGGATCAAATGAGATAGATAATAAATGTAAAGTGCTTAGCACATTCCCTGGCACAGAGTGAGCACTATATAAAAGTTAGCAATCAGTAGTAATAGTAGAAATAGAAGTAGCACCAGCAGCAGCAGCAGCAGCAGTAGAAGTAGCATAGTATAAGAGATATCAAGTTTTTTGTTGGTTTGGAACAAGGATTCTTAACTTGGAAAAACATTATCCTGAGAATGAGTTTATAGGGTTGACCATTTTGCCAAAGAGCTTCATGACTCATGAAAAAAAAAGGCAAGAAGTGTTGGTTTTGGAAACTGAAGAAACTGAGGAAACTGACAAATATATATATACATATATATGCATGTATATATATGTGTATATATATATATATATTAAAAGGAATTGAACCAGGTTTCATGAAAAGGTGGCATTTTAACTGGGTCTTAAAATATACAGAGAAATTGGACAGAAATAGAAAAGATGTGTTAGTGGTAGGATACAGTAAGAACTTTCTCAATAAAGGTAGGAATCAGCACACTATGTGTGGATAATGGTACAGTCTGGCTGGTGTGTTAATTATGTAAAGGGAAATAATGGGAAACAAAGCTAGATGGTTATGATGGAGCCAACTAATGGAAGAAATTGAATATATGCCAATTATTTTGGAAATTATACAGTAGCTAATGGGAGATAATTAAGGTTTTTTAAAGGTTAATTTTCATTTATTTTTAAATACATTTTTCATTATAGATTTTCCAATAACATATTAAAAATTATATTCATTTTTCAAAGTTTTGAGTTCCAAATTCTTTCTCTCTCTCCCTCTCACCTTTCTCCCATCCCTTGAGAAGACAAGGGATATGATATCAATTATACATGTGAAGTCAAGAAAAATATTTCCATAGTAACCATGTGAAAAAAATGTACACACACACACACAATCCAGGAAAAACAAAATGAGAAAACACATAGTTTAATCTGCACCCAGAGCTCATCAGTTCTCTCTCTTGAGGCAGATAGCACTTTTTTTTTATCTTCAGTCCTTTGGAATTGTCTAATAGCTAAGTTTTTCATAGTTCATCATCATTACAATATTGTTATTTCTGTGTACAATGTTCTCTTGGTTTTGTTCCATTCATTTTGAATCAGTTCATATAGGGCAACCCATGGTTTTCTGAAACCATCCCCTTTGCCATTTCTCAACACTATAGTATACCATCACAATTATATACCACAACATGTTCAGCTCGTCCCTAATTGATAGACATTTCTTCAATTTCAAATTATTTTCCAACATAAAAAGCTGATATAAAATATTTTTTGTGCAAATTGGATTTATAGTGCCAGCATTAGATAGTCTTACAATCTAGGCAAAGGAGCTTATGTTGAGTCAAATAGAAATGAAAGAACCACTTACTTTTTTTGTTGTTTTAACAAAGGAGTGGCACAGTAAAAACTGTGCCTTAGGAAGATTCTTTTTCAATGCTATAAAAATAGATTGAAGAGACAAATTAAAATTAAGGAAATGAAATGGGTTGGCCAAGATGCCAGAGTAAATTCAGGGACTCTCCTGAGTTCTGTCCCAAACCTCTCAAAATACTTTTAAAAATAACTCTAAACAAATTCCAGAGCAGCAGAACCCAGAGAAAGATGGAGTAAAACAATTTTTTCAGCCCAAGACAATTTAGGCCAGCAGGAAAGGTCTGCTGTACCAGGGTGAAAGAGGAGTACATTCCAACAAAGGCCCCAACAGAAAGACAGAACCAGGCCCAGCAAACAAGGAACAGGTCTCAGGGTGACTGAATCACTGGTAGCAGTGGCATTCTCCAGAAATCTCAGCTGACAGATGCCAAAGACAGCTTAGAAGTTCAGCAGAAAAGATCTGTCACACCTGGATAAGAGAGGAGCACAGTAAAGCTCAGACCATGACCAGGAAGAGGTCTTAGGGGCCACTGAATCAGCAACAGCAGTAGCTGCTTCCAGAGCTCTCATCCCATAGATGGTAAAGGTGTCAAAATCTGATCAGAAGAATATTATGGGGGTCTCATTAATAGAACTGAGGCAGGAATCCTTTCCTTTGCCCATGCTCAGATTTGCATCACAATTCTGGGTAGTAGTCCCAGGGCTAGGAGGAGTGCTAACATACTTGGGCTTGTGTCTGCAGTGAAGGAGGGACCATCTTCACAGTTCTAGGGTGGAAAATAGTATTTGTGGTGACTTGTAGACCATAACACAGGCCAGGAAAGGAACAAACACCTCTCTTTAGGTCATACCAACTTGGAATAACAGAAAACTGACAAGTCTCTATAAGTATCTCTGAAAACAGTTACACAAAACCCAAGAAGCTTGGGGCAGTGCATCCTCCACCAAGGAAGCAGAGCCCTACTTTAACAGAAACTAAAAAGTCAAGTTGTTGTTTCTGTGTGCAATGTTCTCTTGGTTTTGTTCTATTCATTTTGAATCAGTTCATATAGGGCAGCCCAAGGTTTTCTGAAAACATCCCCTTTGCCATTTCTTAACACCATAGTATTCCATCACAATAGGCTGGGAATATGAGCAAATAACAGAAAAATAAAATTCTGGCTCTTGAAAGTTACTATGGTGACAAGGAAGATCAAAACATACATTCAGAAGAAGACAACAAAGTCAAAACTCATACATCCACAGCCTCTAACAAAAATATGAATTGGTCTCAGGCCATGGAAGAGCTCAAAAATGATTTTGAAAATCAAGTAAGAGAGGTAGAGACAAAATTGGAAATAGAAATGAGAGTAATGAAAGACAATCATGAAAAAAAAACTCAACAACTTGGTATAGGAAACACAAAAACTACCAAAGAAAATTACATCTGAAAAAAGAGACTAGGCCAAATGGTAAAAGAGGTACAAAAAGGCAATGAGAAAAATTCCTTAAAAAGCATAATTGGTCAAATGGAAAAAGAGGCACAAAAATTCACTGAAAAAAAATTACTTCTTAAGAAGTGGAATTGGCCAAATGGAAAAGGTACAAAATCACAGTTCAGAAAATACTTCCTTAAAAATTAGAATTAAGAAAATGGAAGCTAACGGCTTTATGAGAAATAAAGAAAACATAAAACAAAGCCAAAGTAATGAAACAATAGAAGACAATATGAAATATTTCACTGGAAATACAACAGAAATCCAGGAAAGAGAATTTAAAAATTATTGGGCTACCTGAAAGCCATGATCAAAAAAGAACCTAGACATCAACTTTATTTTTTTTTGTTTTGTTTTATTTTGTTTTTTAGGCAATTGGGGTTAAGTGACTTGCCCAGGGTTACACAGCTAGTAAGTGTCAAGAGTTTGGTCTGAGGTCAGACATCAACTTTCAAGAAATTATCAAAGATGAAATGAAATGCAAGGTCAGGAAGCCTACCCATGCCACTAGCCACACCAATCTTACATTACATTATAAAGTAGTAATCATTAAAACTACCTGGTACTGGCTAAGAAATAGAGTGGTGAATCAGTGGAATGGGCTAGGTACATAAGAGACAGTAGTGAATGACTAAAGTAATCTACTTTTGGTAAACCCAAAGACTACAGCTTCTGGGATAAAAACTCACTATTTGACAAAAAACTGCTAGAAAAACTGGAAAATAGTATGACAGAAACTAAGCATGGACTAACATCTTACACCATATACCAAAATAAAGTCAAAATGGGTACATAATTTAGATATAAAGGCTGACACTACAAGCAAACTGGAAGAGCAAGGGATAATTTACCTGTCATATTTATGGAGAACAGAAGAATTCATGACCAAACAAAAGATAGAGAACATTACGAAATGCAAATGGATGATTTTGATTACATTAAATGGAAAAGGTTTTGTACAAACAGAGCCAATGCATCCAAGATTAGGAGGAAGGAGAAAATCGGGAATTTTTTTTTAATGTCTCTGATAAAGACCTCATTTCTAAAAGAGAGAACTGAGTCAAGTTTATAAGAATACCAGTAATTTCCCAATTGATAAATGGTCAAAGGATATGAACAGGCACTTTTCAGATGAAGAAATTAAAGCTATTTAGAGTCATATGAAAAAAAGCTCCAAATCACTATTGATTAGAATAATGCAAATCAAAACAACTCTGAGGTACCACATCACACCTATCAGATTGGCCAACATGACAAAACATGAAAATGACAAATGTTGGAAAAGATGAGGGAAAATTGGAACACTAATGAGTTATTGATGGAGATGTGAATTGATATAGCAATGTGAAACTATATCCAAAGAGCTATAAAACTGCATACACTTTGACCCAGCAATACCACTTCTGGATTTGTATCCTAAAGAGACCATACACATGTGAAAAGGACCCACATGTACAAAAATATTTATAGCAGCTCTTTTAGTGGTGACCAAGAATTGGAATTTGAGGGGATGCCCATCAGTTGGGGAATGGCTGAACAAGTTGTGGTATATGAATGTAATGGAATACTCTTGTGCTATAAGAAATGATGAGCAGGTGGATTTCAGAAAAACCTGGAAAGACTTATATGATTTGATGGTGAGTGAAATGAGCAGAACCAGGAGAACACTGTACACAATAACAGCCACATTGTGCAATGACTACCATTGATATACTTATTTATCTCTTCTTAACAATGCAAGGACCTAAGACAACTCAAAATGGTGATGGAAAATGCTGTTCACATCCAGAAAAAGATCCATGGAGTCAGAATGAAGATTGAAGCATATTATTTCTCTCTCTCTCTCTCTCTCTCTCTCTCTTTCTTTTTCTCGTGTTTTCTCTCTTTGGTTCTAATTCTTCTTTACAGTATAACTAATGTGAAAAATAGATTTGATATGAATGTATATGTTAAGCCTATATTAATATACATGCTCTCCTAGGGTGGGGGAAGGGGAGAGATGGGGAGATAATTTGGAACTCAAAATCTTATAGAAGTGAATGTTGAAAACAAAAATAAATAATTAAACAAACAAACAAACAAACAAATAAATAAATAAATAAAATTATAGTAAAAAAAATCAAGGAAAACTGTCCTGATATTCTAGAACCAGAGGGTAAAATAGAAATGGAAAGGATCCACCAATCACATCTTGAAGGAGATCCCAAAATGTAAACTGTGAGGAATATCATACCCAAATTACAGAGTTCTTGGGTCAAGAAGAAAATATGGCAAGCAGCCAGAAAGAAACAATTCAAGTATGGTGGAACCACAGTCAAGACAACACAAGATTTAGCAGCCTTTACATTAAAGGATTAGAAGGTTTGGAATATGATATTCCAAAGGAGCTAGGATTTCAACCAAGAATCACCTACCCTGCAAAACTGAGTATAATCCTTCAGAGGAAAAAATGGACATTCAATGAAATAGAGGACTTCTAAGAATTTTTGATGAAAAGGCCAGAACTGAAAAGAAAATTTGATTTTCAAATACAAGACTCAAGAGAAGCATAAGAAGCTAAACAAGAAAAGAAAGTTACAAGGGATTTATGGTTAAATTGTTTATATTCCTACATAAGAAGATGATACTTTTAACTCATAAGAACTCTCACAATTTTTAGGCTGCTAGAAGGAGTGTATATAGACAGAGGGCACAGGTATGAGTTGAATATGAAGTAATGATATCTAAAAAAACATAAAATTAAGGAGTGAGAGAAGCATGTACTAGGAGAATGAGAAAGTATAGGGTGATCGTCATGGATAAAAGAAGCAAGAAAAAAACTTTTAGAGTAGAAGAGAAGAACAGAGAGGTGAGAGAGACTGAGTGAATGTAACTCTCATCAGAATTGGATCAAAGGGGGTATAACATAAACCCATATAAATCATCAGCATTTCTATATATTACCAACTAAGCTCAACAGCAAGAGATAGAAAGAGAAATTACATTTAAACTTACTGTAGACATTATAAGATATTTAGGAGTCTACCTACTGAAACAAACAAAAGTACTATATGAAAACAATTACAAAACACTTTTCGCACAAATAAAGTCAGATCTAAATTATTGGAAAAACATCAGTTCCTCAATGGGTAGGCTGAGTTAATATAATAAAAATGACAATTCTACCTAAGCTAATTTACTTATTCAGTGCCATACCAATCAAACTACTAAAAAATTATTTCATAGGTCTAGAAAAAATAATAACAAGATTCATTTGTAAGAACAAAAAATATCAAGGAAACTAATGAAAATAAATGCAGGAGAAGGTGGTCTAGCCATTCCAGATCTTAAATTGTCTTATAAAGCAGCAATTCTAAAAACTACTTGGTACTGGCTAAGAAATAGAGTGGTGGAACAGTGGAATAGGTTAGGTAAGCAAGACACAGTAGTCAATGACTCTAATAATCTACTATTTTATAAACCCAGAGACCCCAACTTCTGGGATAAGAACTAACTATTTGACAAAAACTGCTGGGAAAACTGGAAAAGAGTGTGGCAGAAACTTGGCATAGACCAAAATCTCACACCATATACCAAAATAAAGTCAAAATGGGTTCATGATTTAGATATAAAGGCTCATACTGTTAGGAAACTGGGAGAGCAAGGAACAGTTTATCTGTCAGATTTATGGAGAATAGAAGAATTCATGACCAAATAAGAGAAAGAGAACATTATGAAATGCAAAATGGATAATTTTTATTACATTAAATTGAAAAGTTTTTTGCACAAAGACAATGCAACCTAGAATAAGAGGGAAGTAGTTAAGTGTGAAAGAATTTTTACAATCAGTGTCTCTGAGGAGGGCCTTATTTATAAAATATATAGAGAATTAAGTCAAATTTTTAAGAAAGAGGGAATAACATACACACTCAATTGGATATAGAAATATGTCTTACCCTATAGGAAACTAGGAGTGAAAGGGGATAAGAGAAGTGGGGGTGATAGAAGGGAGCAGAGATTGGGAAGGTGGTAAACAAAAGTAAAACTCTTTGGTGAGGAACAGGGTGAAAGGAGAGAGAATAAGATAAATGTGGGGTGTTAGGATGGAGGAAAATAAAATTAGCAGTAGTAACTGTGGAAAATTTTTGAAGCAAGTTTCTCTGATAAAGTCCTCATTTCTTAAACATATAGAGAACTGAGTCAAATTTATAAAACTAAGGGCCATTCCCCAATTTTAAATGGTCAAAAACTATGATCAATTTTCAGATGAAGTAAATAAAGTTATTTATAGCCATATTAAAACATATTCTAACTCACTATTGATTGGCAAAGTACAAATTAAAATAATTCTGAGCTACTACCTCATACCTATTACATTGGCTCATGGAACAGTGAAGGTAAATGACAAATGTTGGAAGGGATATTGGAAAAATGAGACATTGATGAAATGTTGGTGTAGGTGTGAACTGATTCAACCATTATGTAGAACAATTTGGAACTATGCCCAAAGGGCTATAAAACCATGCACACCCTCTGACCTAGCAATACCACTACTAGATCTGTATCACAAAAGAGATAAAAATGAAAAAAGAAAAGGTCCCATATGTACAAAAATATTTATAGCAATTCTTTGCTGGGGGTGAGGAATTGAAAACAAGGGTATACCCATCAATTGGAGAATGACTGAACAGATTGTGTTATGTGATTGTGATAGAATGATACTCTGCTATGGAAAATGATCATAGTGATGCTCTCTGGAGAGCCTGTAGAGACTTTCATGAGCTGAAGCAAAGTAAATGTACTATGTACAAAGTAACAGGGATATTGTAAAATGATTAGCTGTGGATGACTTAGCAATTCTCAATAATACAATGATCCAAGCTAATTCTGAAGCACTTATGATGAAAAATACTATTCATACTCAAGCCATGGAAGACCACAAAAAGAATTTTGAAAACCAAGTGAGAGAAGTAGAGGATAAATTGGGAAGAGAAATGAGAGTGATGCAAAAAAAAATAATGAAAAATGAGTCAACAGCTTCCTAAAGGAGACCCAAAAAGTACTGAAGAAAATAAAGCCTTAAAAATAGATTAGACCAAATGACAAAAGAAGTCCGAAATGTCAATGAGGAGAAGAATGCGTTACAAAAAAAGAATTGGCCAAATGGAAAAGGAAATTGAAAAACTCACTGAAGAAAATAATTTCTTAAAAATTAGAATGGAGCAAATGGAAGCTAATGACCCTATGAGAAATCAAGAAATTATTAAACAAAATCAAAATGATGAAAGAATATAAGACAAGTTGAAATAACTCATTGGAAAAAACAAGTGACATGGAAAATAGTTTGGGGAGAGAGAAATTGAAAATGATTGGACTACCTGAAAGCCATGATCAAAAAAACAAAAACAAAAAAAACAAAAAACAAAGAACAAAAACCTCTACATCATCTTTCAAGTAACTATCAAGGAAAACTGCCCTGATCTTCTACAACCAGAGGGTAAAATAGAAATTGAAAAAATCAACTGATCACCTCGTAAAAGAGATTAAAAAAGGAAAACTCCTGGGAATATTATAGCCAAGTTCCAGAGTTCCCAGGTCAAAGAGAAAATAGTGCAATCATCCAGAAAGAAACAATTCAATATGGTATAGCCACATTCAGGATAACACAAGATTTAGTAGCTTCTGATTAAGTGATCAGAGGGCTTGGAATATGATATTCCACAGGTTAAAGCAGCCAAAATTAATACCAAGAATCCCCTACCCAGCCAAACTGAGAGTAATCAATGAGGGGGAAAATTGACATCCAATGATTTAGAGGAATTTAATGCATTCCTGAAAAGCCAGAGCTAAATAGAACATTTGACTTTCAAATACAAGACTCAAGAGAAGCATGAAAATGTAAACAGGAAAGATAAATCATAAGGGACTTATTAAAGGTGAACTGTTTATTTTCCTACAGAGAATGATGATATTTGTAACTCATGAGACTTTTCTCATTATTTGTGTAGTTGAAGGGAATATATATAGACTGAGGACACATGATGAGTTGAATATGAAGGGATGATATCTAAAAAAAAATAAGGGGTGAGAAAGGAATGGACTGGGACAAGGAACAAGGGAAAGGTAGAATAAGATAAATTATCTCAGATAAAAGAAGCAAGAACAAAGCTTTTACATTTAAGGGGGAAAAAGGAGGAGGTGAGAGGGAATGAGTGAACCTTACTCTCATTGGATTTGGCTTAAGGAGGGAATAACATCCACATTCAATTGGTTATGGAAATCTATTTGCCCTACAGGGAAGTAGGGAGGAAGGAGATAAGAGAGGGGGGTAATAGAAGGACAGATTGGTGGAGGGGGTAATCAGAAACACTTTTGAGAAGGAAAAAGGTGAAAAGAGAGAATAGAATAAATGGGAGGTGGGATAGGATGGAGGGAAATATAGGTAGGGTTTTACAATAGGACTATTATGGAAGTGTTTTGCATACTACGTATGTATGACCAATATCAAATTGTTTGCTCTCTCAATGAGGGTGAGTGGGGAGTTAGGAAGGGAGGGAATTTGGAACTCAAAGTTTTAAGAACAAATGTTAAAAATTGTTTTTATATGCAATGGGGAAATAAGATACATAGACAATGGGGTAGAAAAATCTATCTTGCCATACAGGAAAATAGCTGAGGAAAGGATTAAGTGAAGGAGCAGGGGAAGATGAGAGAAGGGAGCACAGATTGAGGGACAGGGTAATCAGAATCCACATCATTATGAGGTGGGGATAGGGGAGAAATGGGGAGAAATTTTGTAATTCAAAATCTCATGGAAGTGAATGTTTAAAAGTAAAAATAAATAAATTGGTTTATTAGAAAAAAAAATATTGACTCAGTAAATGGAACATCTTTTCAAATAAAAAAAATAGACCCTGAAAAATGTAGAATTGCCCAAGCAGAAAAGGGGGCATAAAAACTCCTGAAGACCACTCCTTAAAAAGTAAAATGGGTCAAATGGAAAAGGAGATGCAAAAGCTAAATGAAGAAAATATTTCCTTAAAAATTGGAATTAGGCAAGTGGAAGCTAATGACTCTATGAGACTTCAATAATCAGTCAAATGAAATCAAGAGAATGAAAAAATAGAACAGATGCCTCATTGGAAAAACAACTGACCAGGAAAATAGATCCAGGAGAGATAATTTAAAAATTTCTTTGTCTACATAAGCCATGATGAAAAAAAAAAAAAAAAAAAAAGGACCAGGACAGGCTTTTTCAAGAAAGCATCAAGGAAAACTGCCCTGATATCCTAGAACAAGAGGGTAAAATAATCATCAAAAGAATCCACCAATCACCTCCTGAAAGAGATCCCAAACTGAAAACACCAAGTAATATTGTAACCAAATTCCAAAATTAGTGAGTCAAAGAGAAAATACTGCAAGTATCCATAAGGAAACAATTAAAATATTGTAGAACCACATTCAGGATTATGAATGACCTTGCAGCTTCTTCATTAAAAGATTAGAGGGACTGGAGTATGATATTCTGGAAGGCAAAGGGGCTAGGATTACAAACAAGAATCAACTACCCAGTGAAATTGAACATAATCTTTCAGGGGATGAGACTGACATTCAATGAAATAGGGGACTTCCAAACCTTTCTGATGGAAAGCACAGAGCTCTACAGAAAATTTGATCTCCAATACAAGACTCAAGAGAGGCATAAGAAAATAAACAGGAAAGAAAAAAAAATACTCAGTAATGGCAAGCTGTTTATATCCCTACAAGGGAAGATGATATGTGTAACTCTTGAGATCTGTATCATTATTATGACATTTAGAAGAGGTATACATAAACAGAGGGCATGGGTATAAGTAGGCGTTGATGTGATGATAAAAAAATCTAATTCAGTGGTGAAAAGGGAATGTACTGGGAAAAGAGAAAGAGATGCAAACACCTATTACAATAGAGAGAAAGAAGCAAGGAAGATGAGCATTTATTGAACCTTCCTCTTATTAGATTTGGCTCAAAGAGTTAATAACATAATCAGTTAGGAATAAAAATATAACTTACCCTATAGGAAGTAGGAGAGGAAAGGAGAAAGAAAAGGGAGGGCAGATAGATAGGTAGATGAGAGGGCAGATTGAGGGAGGCTGTGGTGAAAAGCAAAACTCTCTTGAAGAAGGAAAGGGAGAAAGGAGAGAAAAGCATAAACAGGGGGGAGGGAGGGGAAATAAAATAGAGAGAAAGACATAGATAGTAATGTGAATGGGATGAACCCTTCCATAAAATGGAAGCAGATAGCAGAGTGGGTTAAAAACCATAATCCTACAATATGTTGTTTACAAGAAACACATTTGAAGCAGAGGGATACATACAGAGTAAAAGTAAAAAGGCTGGAGCAGAATACATTATGCTTCAGTTGAAGTAAAAAAAACAAAACAAAACAAAAACAAAAACAGGGACAGCAATCCTAATCTCAGACAAAGCAAATGCAAAAATAGGTCTGTCTGAAAGAGATAAGAAAGGAAAATATCTGCTACTAAAAGGTACCATAGACAATGAAGTAATATCATTACTAAACATATATGCACTAAGTGGTATAGCATCCAAATTCTTGGAGGAGAGGTTAAGGTAGTTACAGGAAGAAATAGACAGCAACACTATAGTAGTGGGGGACCTCAACCTCCCCCTCTCAGAACTAGATAAATCTAACCCAAAAATAAACAAGAAGGAACTTAAGGAGGTGAATAGAATTTTAGAAAAATTAGATGTGGTAGATCTCTGGAGAAAATTGAATGGAGATAGAAAGGAATGTACATTTTTTTTTCAGTGGTACATGGCACTTACACAAAAATTAATCATGGATTAGGTTACAAAAACCTCACAATTCAAAGCAGAAAGACAGAAATGCATTTTTTTCATATCATGATGCAATAAAAATTACATGTAATAAAAGAAAGACTAAAAATATAGAAATACTGAAAATTACTTGGAAACAATCTAATGCTAAAGAATGAGTTGGTCAAAGAACAAATCATAGAAACAATAACTGTATCCAAGAGAAAACAATAATGAGACAACATATCAAAACTTATGGAATGCAGAAAAAGTAGTTCTTAATGGAAGTTTAATGCCTCTCAATGCTTGTATAAATTAAATAGAGAAAGAAGAGATCAATGAATTGGGCATACAAGTAAAAAGCCTGGAAAAGGACAAATTAAAAATCTCCAATTAAATACCAAGTTAGAAATTCTGAAAAACAAAGGAGGGATTAAGAAAATTGAAACAAAAAACTATTAAACTAATAAATAAAATTAAGAGCTGGTTCTGTGCAAAAAATAGATAAACTTTTGGTTAAGTTGATTAAAAAAAAAGAAAGAAGGAAACCAAATTACCAGTTTAAAAAATGAAAAGTGTAAAGTCACCACCAATGAAGAGGAAATTAAAACAATAATTAGGAGCTATTTTGCCCAACTCTATGGCAATAAATCTCACAATCTAAGTGAAATAAATGAATATTTACAAAAGTGTGAATTGCCCAGATTAACAATAGAATAAATAAAATATTTAAATAATTCCATTTCAGAAAAACAAATTGAAGATGCCTTCAAAGAACTCCCTATGAAAAAATCTCCAGGGCCAGATGGATTTACAAGTGAATTCTATTGAACATTTAAAGAACAATTAATTCCAATACTATATAAACTTTTTGGGAAAATAGGTGAAGAAGGAGTCCTACCAAATTCTTTTTTTTATAATACAAATATAGTACTGATACCTAAACTGGGCAGAGCCAAAACAGAAAAGGAAAATTATAGACCAATTTCCTTAACAAATATAGATGCAAAAAAAATTAAATAAAATGTTGGCAGAGATTTCAGCAACTTATCTTGACAATAATACACTCTGACCAGTTAGGATTGATACCAGGAATGAAGGACTGGTTCAATATTAGGAAAACTATCGGCATAATTGTCCATATCAACAACAAAACTAACAGAAATCATGATTATCCCAAAAGATGCAGAAAAGGCTTTTGACAAAATACAACACCCATTCATATTAAAAACACTAAAGAAAAAGGAATAAATAGAGGTTTCCTTAAAAGGATAAGTAGAATCTACCAAAAACCCTCAGCAAATTACATGTAAAGAAGATAAGCTAGAGAATTTCCAATAAGATTAGCAGTGAAAAAAGATGTCTATTATCACTACTGTTATTCAATATTGCACCAGAAATGTTAGCTTTAGCATTAAGAAAAGAAAATGAAATTGAAGGAATTAAAAGAGTCAAAGAAAAAATAAAAACAAAGCTTTCACTTTTTGCAGATGATATGATGGTATACATAGAGCAACCTAGAGAATCAAGTTAAAAAAAAAAGAACTACTTGAAATAATAAAGAAAATTAGCAAAGTTGCTGGATATAAAAGAAACCCACATAAATCATTGGCATTTCTACATATTACTAACAAATCCCAACAGCAAGAGATAGAAAAAGAAAAACCACTTCAAGTTACTGTAAACAAAGTAAAATATTTGGGAGTCTATCTGCCAAGACAAACCCAAGAACTGTATGAACACAATTACCAAAAGTAAAGTCAGATCTAAATAATTGGAAAACCATCAGTTGCTCATGGGTAGGCTGAGCTAATATAATAAAAATGACAATTGTACCTAAATTAATTTACTTATTTAGTGCCATACCAATCAAACTACCAAAAATTATTTTATAGAGCAAAAAAAAGTAATACCTAGCAGATCTTAAACTGTATTATAAAGCAACAATTACCAAAACTACTTGGGACGGGCTAAGAAATAGAGCAGTGTATCAGTGGAATAGATTAAGTACAAATGCAAAATGGATGATTTTGATTATATGAAATTGAAAAGCTTTTGCACAAACAAAGCTAATGTAACCAAGCTTGGAAGGGAAGCAGAAAGCTGGGAAATAATTTTTCTCTCTAGTGTCTTTGATAAAGGTCTCATTTCTAAAATATATAGAAAACAGAGTTAAATGTTTAAGAATACAAGTCATATTCCAATTGATAAATGGTCAAAGGACATGAATAGGCACTTTTTAGATGAAGAAATTAAAGTTATTTAGAGTTATATGAAAAAATGCCCCAAATCACTATTGATTAAAATAATGCAAATCTAAACAATTCTGGGGTATATCACACCTATCAGATTGGCTAAAATGACAAAACATGGAAATTATAAATGTTGGAGAAGATTTGGGAAAATTGGAATACTAATGCATTGTTGGTGGAGTTGTGAACTGATTCAACCATTCTGGAGAGCAATTTGGAGCTATGTCCCAAGGGCTATAAAACTATGCATACCACTTCTAGGTCTGTATCCCAAAGAGATCATACATATTGGAAAAGGACACATATGTACAAAAATATTTATAGCAACTCTTTTTGTATTGGCCAAGAATTAGAAATTGAAGAGATGCCCATCAACTGGGGAATGACTGAACAATATGTGGTATATGAATGTATTGGAATATTATTGTGCTATAAAAATGATGAGCAGGTGTACTTCAGAAAACCTGGAAAAGCTTGCATGGACTGATGTACACAGTAACAGCCACATTGTGTGATGACTAACTTTAATAGACTTAGCTCTTCTCAGCAATGTAAGGATCTACAACAACTCCAAAACACTCATGATGGAAAATACTATCCACATCCTGAGAAAGTGCTTTGGAGCCTTAATGCACATGGAAGCATACTATTTACTCTCTTTTTTGTTGTTTTCTTTTGTTTCTTCCATCTTTTAGTCCCTCCCATTGGTTCTAATTCTTCTTTACAACCTGACCAATGTGAAAATATGTTCAATATGAATGAATAAGTAGAGCCTATTTCAGATTGCATCCCGTCGTGGAAAGTAGGGATGCATAGGAGGGGGAGAAAATTTAAAACTCAAAATCTTACGGAAGTGAATGTTGAAAACTAAAAGTAAATAAATTATTAAGAAATAAAAAACAAAAAAAGTGTTCTGAGTAATTTGCTAGAAGGAATTATATCATCTTTTAGTTATATACTATGTTGCATATTATACATAGATGATCACTATGGTCTCTTCTATTTTCCTTTTTGCACATGGAACAAAAATGAATGAATGAATGAGTGAATGTAAAGCATTAATTAGTCACTTATTATATGCCAAGAATTGTGCAAAATATGAGGTCACAAATGAGAAAAGTGACATAGTCCCCCCTCTCGTGGAACTCACCATAACTAGGGATAAAAACACCTAAAAAAATTAGGTGTGAGGCAGATAGAAGACCCTGAAATCTTAATGGTTTAGGCTTGGCACAGAGGATGTTAGATTACTTTAGTGGGTCAGATGATAATGTTGACTGGAAAGCATGGATACAGAACATACAATAAGGCCTGAAGGACTTTATAAAGCTGAACATACCTAAAAAGCTAGCTTCCCTCTAATTTATTCATTCATTTTTGCCTAGGGTCTTCTTTTCTAATTAGGTAATGAGAGAGAAACAAATTCCAAATCATTCCTGATTACAAATTTCTTCACAATCTATTTTTATTCTAGGCATGCATTTTTTAGGCCAAAGCATTTTTTCTGGTCCATTTAATTTATTTTCTTGGAAAAAATAAAGTAGGAAATATTTTGCCAAAAAAAAAAATCAGCACTTCTAGACATCTCCTCAGTGTGTTCCATGAAGGTTTAGCAGTCACACAAGAAGAACATGGGAGTTGCCATACTACTAACACTGTAAATCCTTTAGTGTATTCCAATTTTTGGAAGCTATTGAGCTAGTTGAGAATAAATAGGACTTAAAACTGATGAAGTGGTCCATGATGCAATCATAAGCAGCCAGATAGTTTAGAATTTCAGCCATTCTTCCTGTTAAACTAACTACTGCATCCTTTTAAATTTAATACCATGAGATGTGACTTATAATTAGAAATTCCCACCAATAAATTGTATTTCAAGGTTTTGAGAGATAGTGTCATGAATTCACTAATTGGAGGGCTATTTTAAATCAAATTTGCTTCACATGGCCCTGGAATGGATGGAAAGAAGCTGAGCATCTACTTCCCCCTCCCCTTTTTTTGGTTCATCTGCATTGTTTCTCATGTTGCACTAATAAATCACTGCATTGACAATATGGAAGTCACCACAGAAAAAAAGGAAAGAGAATTGATCTTGGAAACCAGAAGTCCTGCATTCAAGGCCTTCCTCTGACAGTTAAGTATTTTAACTTAAGCAAGTGGACAGTGGCCTAGATTATAACTTCTAGAGATGACTGTGATCTGCACTGAAAGATTCTCTCTCAGGATTTTCCTCTATCTCTTATTAGTTACCTCTGTTGAACTACATTCCAGTCCCTATTCTCTCTCCCTGTTTATGGTATAAAAACAATTTGTTCAGTGAACATTTTTGAGCACCCATTTTGTGAAAGGCACTGTGCCAGGCACTAGAGGGGATACAAAGATGAATTAGACATGATTCCTGTTCTACTTGTATTTTGAGGACATATTTTAACCTTATATCCAGTTTCATGTACTGACAAATCTTGTTAAAACAATGTTTACCTACTAAGTAACAACTATGTGATAGGTCTTATTTCAAGACTCTCTGCTTTAAAGAAATCCTTATTTTTTTCAATCAGTTCAAAAACATTGCTAAATATAACTTAAAAGGAGAGTTTATTGGTGACACAAACTTGGAACTGATCAAAATGCTGTGGAGGAGTAAATGTCATACCTTGAAGATTTGAATGACAGGGAAGAACCATTCTTCATCACGTTCAAAAGAATGACAGGATTTCTTAATTCGGCTTTGTCTCTTCACTCTCTTAGAAGACAGACAACAGCATCTATTTCTCTCTCTCTCTCTCTCTCTCTCTCTCTCTCTCTGTCTCTGTCTCTCTCTGTATGTGTGTGTGTGTGTGTGTGTGTGTCTAGTATCTGGAATATCTATGATCGAGGATATATTTTGGGGATTTAGAGATTGAAATGTCACCACATGCTGTTGCTAATAATAACATAATAATAACTGCTGTGAAAATTCTTTAGCTTTTAGTTCTATTTTTATTTTATTTTTTTTCTAAATCTATCATTATGGGCCCAAAGATAGCTGAAACTTTGGGTGCATTTAAAAATCAGAAATGTTTTTTACATAAAAAAGTCTTTTGTCTTTCAGCAATCCATGCATTCTAATCTTAGGCCTTCTAGGCAGAAACACCTTCACTGACTTTATCTGTTATGAGGGTAAAGGAGAATGGAATGTCTTAAATTGTCAGAAATGAAACTGTGAAATTAATCCATGATACACCACACAAGTAAAAGAAGGCGACAGTTACAAATAATCTATAAATGTGAAATGCTCATATTTTTTCTTATTATTAATAATGCTGGCTACTGTGTGCACTAGATGACACTCTCAGGTTATGTTTTAGAGGTGAATGCCAAAGAATACACTTAAGCAACTTTGCTTTAGCTTACAAAAGCATGAGAGGCATCATGGTATAGTGAATAGAATGCTGGAAGTAGTCCTTGGAATTAAAAACTGAATTCAAGGCCTGTTTCTGTTGAATACTAGTTGTGTGACTGTGGAAAAGTCACAGAACATTAGTTAAAGACATGTTACAAATTTTCATTAATAATAGTTCCTCAAACCATTGGACTCATAGGTATGGATCGAAAAACAAAAACAAAAACAAAGAAAACTCAAAGAAAACAAAGAAATAGTATCATATACTATGGTTCCATCAATACTCTAGAAGTAGTGACTAAATCTTCTATATAATCTTATGAGTAGTTATGTGACTTTTAGTTTCTTTCTTAATCTTTACCTCAATTTCCCCCAAAAGTGATACTAAAAATATAATCTGCCCTTATTACAGCTATTATAAAAATGATTGAGGAAATTCATTCTATAGTTACAGAAGTTCAAATGGTAACAATGAACAATCAAGAAATAATTTTACCATTGTTAATCGCTTATTCAGTGTTTCATAGGAAGTCAGTACAAATAGTAGAATGATGATGGGCAAGAGAGACAATGTTCTTGGGAGTGTGTGTGTCCATGTGTGTGTGTGTGTGTGTGTGTGTGTGTGTGTGTGTGTATGTGTGTTTAATAATTAGAGATGAAATCCCACTATAAAATCCATTCTTAGGCTTTTTAGGAACATAGTAGTCTCCAAGGGCTAGGAATAGTTTAAGGGAAAAAAAGTCAGAATAAGTATAGTTTTATTTTTGTTTCTTTGTTTGTTCTGACACACTATCTCTCTTCCATTGTCCATACAACTAATTGCTTTGAATTCCCAAAGATTCAGCCCAGGAACCTTATGGTCCACATATTGGCACCTTAATTAAAGTCATTATCACAACAGTGAAGGTTTATAAGTACCAGACTCTCACTCCTAATTGAAACTTGAATCTTTGTTTTTATGTTTTTTTGTTTTTTAAATGGAGAACTGTAGTACACTGTTTTGTTTTGTGTTGTCTTTTTAGGTTATACATGTGTATTCATGCAAAAAATATCCATAACACTTGTGCTGTGAAAGAAAACACAGAAAAAAAATAAGAAAGATAAAGGAAAAAAGTGTGCTTTAATCTGTATTCAGACACCATCAGTTCTTTCTCTGGGGATGAGTAGGATTTTTCATCATAAGTTCTTCAAAGATGTCTTGGATTGTTGTATTGCTTAGAATAGCCAAGTCATTCATAGCTTATCATCTTACAATATTACCCTTATGCTATTCCTTTGGAAACCATACATTTCATGTTGCATCAGCCTATGCAAGTCTTGCAGTTTCTTTTTTCCCAGAAAGCAACCTGCTCATCATTTATTATAGTACAGTAGTATTCCATCATAATCACATACCACAACTTGTTCAGCCATACCCCAATTAACAGACATCCCCTCAATTTCTAATTCTTACTTTCAGAAATGATCTACTATAAATATTTTTTGTTCATATAAGTCCTTTTCCTTTTTTTATCTATTTTGGGATACAGATCTAGTAGTGGTATTGCTAGGTCAAAGGGTATGAATAGTTTTATAGCCCTTTGGGCATAGTTCCAAATTGCTTTACAGTATGGTTGAATCAGTCCACAACTCCAACAATAGTATATTAAAGTCTCATTTTCCCCGCATCCCCTCCAACATTTGTCATTTACCTTTTCTGTCCTATCAGTCAATCTAATAGGTATGAGATAATACCTCAGAATTGTTTTAATTTGCATTTTGCCAATCAATAGTGCAAGTATTTTTTTTTTCATATAGCTACAAATATATCACCTGAAAACTGATCACATATTTTTATCATTTATCAGTTCGGAAATGGCTCTTACTTTTATAAACTTGACCATTTCTTTATATGTTTGAGAACTAAGGCCTTTATCAGAGAAACTTGCTTAAATTTTTTTCACAGTTACTATTGCTATTATACTATTGCTATACTATTGTATTTCCCTCCATTCTATCCCCCATCACCTGTTTATTCTATTCTCTCTCTCCTTTCACCCTGTCCCTCAAAAAAGTTTTGCTTCTGAATACTGCTTTCTCCAATTTGCCCTCCCTATCACCCCCTTCTCTTGTTTACCTCCCACTTTCCTATAGGGTAAGATAGATTTCTATATCCAATTGAGTGTGTATGTTATTCTCTCTTTTAGTCAATTCTGATAGAATAAGGTTCACTCACTCCCACTCACCTCCACCTAGGAATAGTTTTCCTTTCCTTTTTCCTCTCCACTGTAAAAGCTTTTTCTTGCCTCTTTTATGTGAGATAATTTACCCCATTCTACCTTTTCCTTTCTCTTTCTTCCAGTACATTCCTCCCTCTCACCCCTTAATTTTATTTTTTAAGATAGCATCCCTTCATATTCAACTCACACCTGTGCACTCTGTCTATATATACTCCTTATAATTACCCTAATAAGAAGAAAGCTCTTAGGAGTTATAAATATCATTTTCCCATGTAGGGATGTAAACAATTCAAACTTATTAAGTCCCTTATGATTTCTCTTTCCTGTTTACTTTCTTATGCTTCTCTAGAGTCTTGTATTTGAAAGTCAAATCTTCTATTCAGCTCTGGTCTCTTCATCAAGTATGCTTGAAAGTCCTCTATCTAATTGAATATCCATCTTTTCCCCTGAAAGATTATACTCAGTTTTATTGAGGAGGTGATTCTTGGTTGTAATCCTAGCTCTTTTGCCCTCTGGAATTTCATTTTTCAAGCCACTTTAAAGTGGAAGCTGCTAAATATTATGTTATCCTGACTGTGGCTCCATCATATTTGAATACATTCTTTCTAGATGCTTGGGATCTTTTCTCATTGACCTGGGAACTCTGGAATTTGGCTATAAAATTCCTAGAAGTTTTCATTTTGGGATATCTTTCAGGAGGTGATTCGTGGATTCTTTCCATTTCTATTTTACTTTCTGATTCTAGAATATCAGGGCAGTTTTCCTTGATAATTTATTGAAAGATGATGTCTTGGCTCTTTTTTTGATCATGGCTTTTATATAGTCCAATAATTTTTAAATTTTCTTTCCTGGATCTACCTTCCAAGTCAGTTCTTTTTCCAATGAGATAGTTCACATTGTTCTCCTCTTTTCTTTGCTTTGCTTTTGTTTTATTGTTTCTTACTTTCTCACAAAGTCATTATCTCCTACTTCTTCCATTCTAATTTTTAAAGAATTATTTTCTTTCTTTCTACTTCCTTTTCTATGTGGCTAATTCTGCTTTTTAAGACATTCCTCTTTTCCTTGACTTTTTGTATCTCTTAGCATTTGGCCTAGTTTGTTTTTTAAGTGTTATTTTTGTCATTATTTTTTGTATGTGCCTCTTTACCAAGCTGTTGACACATTTTTCTTGCATTGCTCTCATTTCCCTTCCCAATTTTTCCTGTACCTCTCTTTCTTGATTTTGAAAATTCTTTTTGAACTCTTCTATGGCTTGAGATCCATTAATATTTTTTTTTTTCTTGGAGGCTCTGGATGTAGGAACTTTGACTTTTTCATCTTCTTCTGAGTGTGTATTTTGATCTTCCTTGTCACTATAGTAACTTTCTGTAGTCACAATTTTTCCCACTGTTTGCTTATTTTCCCAGTCTATTACTTGACTTTTAAGTCTTTGTTAAAGTAGGACTCTTCTTCCAGGGTGGAGGTTGCATTGTCCCAAACTTTAGGGGTTTTGTACAGCTGTTTTCAGTAATACTTCAATAGACCTGTAAGTTTTCAATTTTTCCAAAGTGGTATGATCTAAGGAGAGGTGTTTACTACTCTCCTGGCCATGGCTGTGCTCTGTGAGTGACCACAAGCGTTCTTTTCTGCCCTGGAATTGTAGGGAGTGTCCGCCCTCCACTGTGCTATGTTAGTATTCCAACTTACCGTGGAACTGCCAAGCAGGACTGTGGGTGGGATCCATGTATGGGCAAAGCAACAGAGCTCTTGCTCACTGCTAGCAAAAAGACCCTTGTATTCTCCTTCTGACCAGTTGTTTGATCCCCTTACTGTCTGTGGGCTGATAGCTTCAGAAGCAGCTTCTGCAGCTGCTCTGGCCACTGCTACTGTGCTGTCACTGCCACCGCCACTGCTGATTCAGTCACTCTCAAGGCCTGCTCCTGATTTGTTGTGCTGGGGCTGTGATGGCATCATCTGTGTTGGACTGTGCTCCACTCTTACCTAGGCATGACAGACCCTTCTTGCTGACCTTCCAAGTTGCCGTTGGTGTCTGTGAGCTGATTGTTCTGGAAACAGTCATTGCTGCTAGTCATTCAGCTGCACCAAGGCCTATTCAGGATTTGCTGGGGGCAGTCTGTGTTGGCACATGCTGTGTTGGCATAGCCTGCACTTCTTTATTACTCTCATGCAACACACCTTTCCTGATGAACTTCCAAGTTGTCTCTGCCTGGAAATTTTTTTCACTATGTCTTTTTGTGAGTTCTGCTGTTCAAGAATTTGTTGAGAGTCATTTTTAAAGATATTTGTAAGTTTTTGAGGGAGAGCTTATGCAAGTCCCTGCATAAAGGCATTAAACTACTCCATCTTGGATCCACTTTGACATACTCTATAGATTTTGTTTCAGAGATGACTGTGTGATTTGCTAAGGTATATATTTCTAAAAGGAGGGAAAGGAAAAACAATAAACATTTACATATGTCAGACACTGTGCTAAGCACTTTATAAATACAATTTTGATTTCCACAACAACCCAGTGAAGTTGTTGTTATTATTATTAATATTAACTTATCATGTCTTGTTATATTACCATACTACTTTTATTATTACTAATAAGTTCAAGAGTCTATACTGGTGTGTCAATAGGAGAGAGATAAAATTCCCTTAATGGATATATTGTTTAATAGCTAAAAACAAAACAAAACAAAACAAAACAAAAACTTTACCTTTTATCTAAACTACTAATGACTTTGTATTTGTCAAAATATCAAGACAGATAAAGAGCAATGCCATTTAAGACAAGTACCATTTAAGGCAAGTAAATGAGGTATAGGTGATAAATGAATGAATAAGGCCTTATTTAGCCCTAAGAATCTTAATCAGCCACCTCCAATTCTCACAGTGTAGTAGAGTAATTGGAAAGCTCCAAAAAGAAATATTTAAATAATTTTCAAATTCTTAGAAAGAAAAAATGCATATGAGTTGAGGTGGAAAGATTGTACCCTCTCTTATGAGACATGGATAAAAAGGAATGAATAGAATGAAAAGGAAATAAATAAGCATTTATTAAGTACTTACAACACATCAGACAGTATACAAATAGTATTCCTCACAACAATACTGTGATATAGAAGCTGTTATCATCTTCATTTTACAATTCAGGAAACTAAGGGAGATAGAGGTTAATTGACTTGCCCAGGGTCACAGAGCCACAGAGGTCATAGAGGCCACATTTGAATGCAGATCTTCTATACTCCAAACCCAACTCTCTATCTATTGTGTCATTTAGTTGCGTTATATATATGAAGTAAAAAGTAAATCTTGCTTCCAGTTTCTGTGATTTAACTACAACAGTATGATATGAATAGGAAATTATGTGTGTGTAGATGACATTCCAAGTCTAATCCAGGCCCAGAGGAAGCATGAATTGTATTTAAATAGCCACCAATGGAAGCATGATAGCATCAAGGGACCACCTGCAAATAGTGCTTAACTGAGTATTTCTAATTAAATTTAACAGACCTATCTATACTCTCAAAATGCTTACATTCTCCTGTGAATTGATTTTTTTTATAAACTGATGACACATTGTTCCTTCCCTTCTTCATGGAATATAATCTTTGCTTTGTGTTTTCTTTGCATGTTCCCTTTGACATTCTTTGTAATAAAGTACTGCAGCTTATATTCCTTGTTCTAACATTAAATAGGCCTCCAGCTCATGAAACCACAAAATTTCCAGTGCTGTATTTCCCATAAAAGAGTATCAAGAAAATAGAGTCTGTTTGGAGAAGGGCTATTTTGTATGGATAAAAATCATGGATAAAAGAGCTATGCTAGAAATATACAAGTGCCTTTGGAGTTGAAAAAGGTGAGTAAGCTTTCTGCCAATCTGCTTTGAAGCAAGTGACAGGAATCTGCTAGGTTTGTATAAGATGCTGATAGATTAGGGGGGGAAATCTAAATTTATTCTTAAACCATACTCTCAGGCTAACACTAGTTATTAAATCTCTAGTTACTTTTTGCTATTGAGAAAGACCTGCAGTGAGAGAGCAGGAGTTCTCCAAATTACACTTGCTTTCATTCTGTGAATGTAATTGCCTCCTGTGTTTTATGCTCCACACACTTGAACTGTGGGTGGAGACAGTGCAATATGTGTCAGACTTTCAGCATAATATTGTTTCATTATTTTATACTGTTAATGCATGTTTCTGCTCACAGTCATTTGCCAAAATTTAAATTATAGCTGTATTAAAAAGCCCACATCAAACATTTCATAAAATGCCATTTCTTAAGGTATTTATTCAGAACCACAACAGAAAGAAAAATCATCTCATCTGTGCTTTCAGTTTCAAGTCTTCTGGCCATGACAGTAAAGAAATCAAAATAAGGAATTTAAATTTCTCTTTTCTCTTCCCTTTGTTTAAATCACTCTACTTTAATTACCATACAATCATATTAAATGCCTCATTCATATTATAAAGACGGTGATATTTGCAAGTATAACTTGGTGCCTCTCTGAAATCTGGGTCCACTTGTTAGTGAAAGGTTCAGTGTGGGGTATTGTGTGTAATTAATTACATAAGTTATGGATTGTACCCCCTTTGGTGAATTGTCTATTCAAAGACCATGGAATGGCTGAAAATAAAAAAAATATATCAAGATAACTCACTAGAATATGATTAGGTAACATAATCATTTCCACTCTATACATACATGCACACACATATCTAAATAGATATAAAGATTGATGGATAGAAAGATAGATAATAGATAGACAGATAGATAGATAGATAGATAGATAGATAGATAGATAGATAGATAGATTTGTGAATATATGTATATTAGGCATGTACAGGGAAAGGTAGTACCTCTGGTGTGCAGGCTGTTGAGATTTTTTCAGGACTGCTTTCTACCTTTGGTGTCCACCCAACTCTCATCTGTGTCTCCAAAAAGCTGTAGCATGCACAGGGGCCACACCCCAGTAAACCATTTGAGCAGATGAGCTAAACCAGTTTGAGGGTAACCAAGGATTCTAAAACCCTTTGTTGAGTTTAGGGGTGTTTGTACACCAAAAATTCAAATACTTTCCTCAGTGGAATAGGCAGACATGGACAATTTGTTCCAAAGGCCATGAAGGCAGCTGAAGCAAGAGCTGTGGAACTTAGAACTTAGATGCTGAGGATGCCAAAGTCATCCACTGCATCCTGAGCCATCATCCGTTGTCTTAACTTGGTCTTGCTACTGGACTCCAATGCGCCTGGAAGAGAGAGTGAGGCTTTTCACTTCACACAACTCTGTCTCACTTAAATTTATACACAAATCAAAAGACATCATCCATACCATTTTACCCATCTGTACCTACTTTACGATCTTGTGGTAACAGGCAAGTGATGAAGTGATGAAGCAACTTTGCATGCAGGCAGTCCAAGTCAGAGGGTTGTCTTCTCATTTGGAATGGAGCAGCAATGGAATTCACCATAGCCATGTGTGTCTGAGTAGCCATTTTTAAGGATCACACTGGTGTGAGAAAAAGGCTAGAAAAGGTGCCCTAAAAATTGTCTGCTTCATCCAACCCTGGACTGCTTGCCAAGGCAGGCAGGAATCCCACCATGAGGTTGAAACATACAAAAAATGTAAAATAACTGTTGGGAAGAGATTCCACTCACCATCAGTACATGGGATGTGCACACCCTTGCAAACAACATGAAATCCAGCAGACCTGAAATACGAACAGCTCTTGTTGAGAGAGAACTCATCAGGCATAGCATCCAAATAACAGCCCTGAGTGAAACAAATTTGGCAAAAGAAGGACAGCTTACAGAAGTCAGAGCTGGATACACATTTTTCTGGAGTGGCCACAGTAAAGGAGACCAACATGAAACTGGCATGGGTTTTATAATCAAAACTAATCTAGTCAACAATCTTAAATGCCCCCCAAAAGAAGTGAATGATAAGCTCATGACAATGCAATTGCCATTTGCAGGAAAATGACATGCCATCATCATAAGTTCATATTCTCCCACCATGATAAACCCTCCTGAAGTAAAAAAAAAAATGGGATGATCTGGGGACCTTGATCATCAATGTTCTAAAAGTGGACAAGCCTATACTTCTGGGTGACATTAATGCAAAAGTACATACAGACTACCAGACATAATAGAAAATTGTTGGGAGGAATGGAGTCAGAAACAACAACAGAAAGTCACTTAGTACTGAAGACATGCATCTCATGACCATTTCATCACAAACACTGTCTTCCAGATACCTAACTGCAATAAAACTTCATGGATTCAACCTTGCTACGAACATCTTGATTTAAGAGACTATTTTGTTGTAAGAAGAGACAGACAGGATGTGAGAATGATGAAGGCAATGTGTGGTATAGAGTGCTAGACTGATCAAAGATTTATTTTTTCCAAGCTAAATAGTCACATTCGACAAAAGCAGAGGTCCCAAGGAAAAAGGGATACCAGAAGACTAAAGTGTTTCTCTGAGAAGGAACAGTTTGCAGCTAACTTTCAGGGAAAGCTGAGTCAATAGGCAGTTGACAACAGTGAAGCAGAAGAAAGCTGGACAGTTTTCAGAGATTTGGTGTACAGCACTGCATTTACTCACCTGGGCCAGAAAACTTAAAATCAAGATTGGTTTGATGAAAATGATGGGGAAATTCAGAAGCTGTTAAGCAAAAAGTGAGAACTCATTAGGGTTTACCAACAAGATAGTTCATTCACCCCTAAGAAAACAATGTTTAACTAAGCAAAGCTTAGAGAGATGCAGTATTCTTGGCTCAGTTAAGAAGGCAGAAGCAATTCAGTTTTATGCTGATAGTAACAATTCGAAGTGCTCTATGATGCCCTGAAGACTATATATGGACCATTGTAGAATGCTTCATCTGAACTACTCAGTGTTGATGGAGCCCCATTGATTTATGATAAGAACATGATCCTGGAGAGATAAGCTGAACACTTCCATATCATTCTCAACAGACCATCATTAATCAATACTCAGGTCATTGACCATATACTTCAGGTTGAAGTCAATGCCTCTCTAGCTGAACTTCCAACTGAAAAAGAGGTTTTGAATGCCATTGGAATCTTCTCATGAGGTAAAGTATCTGGTGATGAATCTATTCCAGGTGAGATTTTCAAGGAAATAAGTCCATTGATCATAAAAAGGTTGAGTGAAATTTTCCAGATTATATGACAAGAGGAAGTTATACCCAAAGAATTCAAGAATGCCTCCATTAGATAATTTTGATTACATTAAATTAAAAAGGTTTTGTACAAACAAAACCAATGCAACCAAAATTAGAAGGAAAACAAAAAGATGTGAAACAATTTTTACAGCAAGTGCTTCTGATAAAGACTTCATTTCTCAAATATATAGACAACTGAGTCAAATTTATAAGAATACAAGTTATTCCCCAATTGATAAATAGTCAAAGGATATGAATAGGCAGTTTTCAGATGAAGAAATGAAAGCTATCTATAGACATATAAAATGTTCTAGATCACTATTGAATAGAAAAAGACAAATTAAAACAGCTCTGAGGTACCACTTCATACCTAGCAGATTGCCTAACATGACAAGAAAAAGGAAAATGATAAATACTGGATAAGATACGGGAAAAATTTGGAAACTAATGCATTGTTGGTGAAGTTGTGAACTGGTCCAACCATTCTGAAGAACAATTAAGAACAATGTCCAAAGGGCAATCAAACTATGCTTACCTATTGATCCAGCAATACAACTACTAGGCCTGTGTCCCAAAGGGATTATATAAAAGGTGGAAAGACCTACATGTACAAAAATATTTATAACAGCTGTTTGTGGTGGTCAAGAATTAAAAATTAAAGGAATACTCATCAATTGAGAAATGACTGAACAAGTTCTGGTATATGAATGTAATGAAATACTACTGTGCTATAAGAAATGATGAGCACGTAGAATACATGAACTGATGCTGAGGGAAGTGAGCAGAACCAGGAGAACATTGTACACAGTAATAACAACATTGTTCAATGATCAACTATGTTTGATTTAGCTCTTCTCTGAAATGCAATGATCAGAGACAAATACAAAAGACTCATGATGGAAAATGCTATCCACATCCAGAGAAATGATTATGGAGTTTGAATGCAGATTGAAGCAAAATATTTTCACTTTTATTTTTTTGGTTTTGTGATTTTTCCCCTTAGTTCTATTTCTTCTTTAACAACATGAACATGACTAATGTGGGAATATGTTTACATGATTGCACATATATAACCAAATCAGAGTGCTTGCTATCTTGGGGAGGTGGATGTAATGGAGGGAAGGAGAAAAAATTTGGAACTAAAAATCTAATAAAAATCAATTTTGAAAGTAATCTTTACATGTAATTGGAAAAAAATAAATGCTGTTTTAAAAAGAATGCTTCCATTGTCCTTCTCTTTAAAGGTAAAGGAAATAGATTGTCCTGGGACAATCAAATGAGGAGTCTCTTTCTTAGTCATTGCTGTCAAGATTCTTGCCAGAGTTCTCCTAAACAGGCTAATCCTTCACCTGAAAGATGATTATCTACCTGAGAGCCAGTGTGGCTTCAAAAAGGGCCAATGAACATTAATATGGTATTTGCTGCCTGATAACTCTAGAAGTACCAGGAGAAGAATACAGGTGTATATACAATATTTATAAATCTTATCAAGGTCTTTGATATTGTAACTTATGAGGGCTTGTGGAAAATTACAGCAAAATTTCATTGCTCAGAGAAATTCATAAGGATTTTACATCAGTTTCACAATGTCTTTACTCAGGTTCTGGATGATGGATCATGCTCTCAAAGTTTCCCAGTCACCAATGGAGTGAAGTTAGTCAATATTTTTAGCAATGTTATCACACATCTTCAATGAAGACAAAAAAGGCAGCAAGGTCAGCTATCATACTGTCAGTAAATTATTTAACTGAAAAGGCTACAAGCCAAGACTAAAGTTTTTGTTTGCAAATGATTGTGTACTCAATGCAGCCTCTGAGACTGAGAAATAACAAAGTATGGATCAGTTTTTTGCTGCTTGTAATAATTTTGGCCTAACAATTAACTCTAAGAAAACACAAGTTCTTCACCAGCCAACACTACACTATTGATACATGGAGTCATTAGTTATATCAAATGGGGAAATATTGAATGCTGTGGATAAGTTCACTTACCTTGGCAGTATACTTTCCAGGGATATACTCATAGATGATGAGGTTGATGTACACATTTCCAGAGCTAGCTCAGTGTTTTGGAGGCTCTCAAGGAAAGTGTGGGAGAGAAGAGGTATTAGACTGACTACTTAAGTGAAAATTTAGAGAGATATTGTGCTGACCACATTATTATATGTCTATTAAACTTGGACCATCTACCAGCACCATGCCAGGAAAGTGAACTGCTTCCATTTGAATTGTCTTAGGAAAATTCTGTAGATCATCTGGCAAGATAAGGTACTAGACAATGAGGTCTTTTCTCCTACTAAACTGATTCTGCTGCAGAGAGCACAACCCTGATGGGCTGGCCATGTCATTAGAATGACAAATGCATGTCTGTCTTAGAATATTTTGTGGTGAACTCACACAAGGCAAGTGTTTTCATGGAGGCTAGAAGAAGTGACACAAGGATACTCTCAAGGTATTTGAAAAATTTTGGAGTCAATTGAATGGCATGGGAGACACTGGTAAAGGACTGCCCAACATGGTATGGCTTCATTAAAGAAGGGCTGTGCTCTATGAGCAAAGCAGAAGTGCAGTAGCTTAAGAGAAACATGAGATGCACCAATTTAGAGAAATCTCTACTCCAAATATTCATATAGATTATTTTTGTGCCACCTGTGGTAAAGCCTTCTGAGCTCATAATGGTCTGATTAGCCACAGTCAGACACATTATACCTTGACTCTGACATAGTGAGGACATTTTGGTCCTCTTCAAGAATGATGGACAACATGCATACATACATAATACACACATTTGTATGTGTGTGTATAGATAGATGTATCTCCTTTGTTTCAAGTACTTTGTTGCTTGAATTTCTCCTTATCCTCTCACCAACCAACCCATAGTCCCCCCAATCCCTCTACCTTCCATCTCTAAGCAAATTCTCAATAGCTGAGAGAAGACAGACACAATTTTTTTTTTCATATGACCCTCTTATTTTCTTAAATGCCTGATGTAAGCTACTGAGTGCTGACACAAGTCCTATAGGATATTAAGCAATTGGAGTTTATTCCACTTAAATTTCAGCTCTCTTGCTTCAGCCATCATTGGCAAATGAAAACAAAAATAAATTATCATTTATTGGTGAGCCCCTATTACACATGAAAATTTCTCTGGCTATTCTCTGAAAAAAAGCATATGATAATGCGTACTCTTTATTTCTGCTGATAAACCATTTGAATGTGCCAAGAACCTTAGGAATGAGAATTTTATTTTCCAGTTTTCATTAGCTGTGGCTGTTGAAGCTTTTGAGGCCTAAAGGAGCTGCCAGGTTGTATCTCTACAGGGATTACTTCCCAGGATAGCTGCTGAAGAAGCTGGGCTAGAAGCATAGCTGGTCATCTGGAGAATGATTGGTATATAAAAGGTACTTGGACTTATTTCCCAAATGCTGACAGATGGTCAACAGTTTTAAGGAAAGTTTTCTCCAGAATGATCACATATTTCAATTATGGCTACAGAGCCTGGACTAGAAGTATCCCAAGGGTACTGCTATTCCCAAGAGTATTAGATTAAGCTCTTAGGCTATCTCCTTTGGATTCTGAGAGGACTTGATTGTTTAGATGGTGATGGTAGTTTGACTTGCCTGATATGTACTACCTCCTTTTTTTCCCTAAGTGTGCTTTATTGCTTCAGCTGTGGTGGCATATTTTCCCTGTAGGTAATAGTGGGCAAGCAGTTATTGCAAATGGCTGCCATCTTCTCCACAGGAGTTCTTTGCAGGGATTTTGGCTGTGAGGGCTGGGCTGGAATCAGGGATGGAAGTCTGGGGGAAAGGGTATGGCCATTTCTAAGGTAGTAAAGCATGATGGCTAGAGGGTTGGCCTTAAAGACAGGAAGATCTGAGTTCAAGTCTCATCTGTGATATATATGAGTGCATGATTCTAGGCAAGTCACTTTTCCTACCAATGCTCTAGGCAATTCTATTACATTATAATTTGTAGAGAAAATAGGTAACTTGTATTGGAAGACAAAGCTTCCTTATTGTAGAATGCCCTGTATAAATTAAATCAAAGACCCAATCTCTTATCTATATTAACATCCATGTCTTTATACATATTAAGCTTTCTTTTTAATGTATGTATGTATGTATGTATATATGTATATATGTGTGTGTGTGTGTATGTGTAAATTCCAAATTTGTCCAAATTCTTGAACATGAAGTTCAAGGATGAAAGAGAGAAAGATATTTATTAAACATATAATCTCTTGAAGGTAAGGGTGAAGCTTGTTTTTTTTTCTAAGTGAAATTTAAGGATAGAGACATAGAGACAGCGACATAGAGACAGAAAAAATGAAAGAGAAATATACAACACAAGAATGAAGTCCAAAAATAATAACAATCTTAAGAATTGGTGAAGTAGAATACTAATTCATAATGTGTTTATTCAGTCCTCTCAAATTAGTCTTTATCCTCTTGTAGGCCAAACCAATCAATTTGTGAACTTCTTTTGGGGATCTTCTCAGAAATGTCCCTCCTCCTGGAGAGAAGCTGCCTGTGTAACTAATTCCTGTTGTTTCTTTTTTTTTCTTTTTTAAAAGAGCATTTTATTTTTCCAAATTATAAGTTGACAAATTTTAGCATTCTTTTATACAAGATTTTCAGTTCAAAATTTTTCTTGCTCCCTTCACTTCACTCCCCTCATCCAAAAATGGTAGGCAATTTGATATAGGTTATATATGTGCTATCATATAGAACATATTTCCATATTAGTCACACTTGTAAACAAAGAAACAGAACAAAAGAAAAAAAAGCATGAAACTCAAAGCCAAGATGGTGGAGTAAGCAGTAAATCTCTATCACTCTCCCATATTGGTCTCTTGAAAAGAAAAAAAAAAAAAACAGAAAATACCACCCCAGAAAAAATCCTGGAAAAGCAGCTAGGAGAAAGATGGTGTGGAGCCTAGGAAACTTGGAAGATCTGCAAGAAAGGTCTATCTCAAAATGGGAGAATGTTGTTCACAGTATCAGTCATGTTTTGCAATGACTCATATTGATAGACTTAACCCTTTTCAGCAATACAAGGATCTAAGACATTTCCAAAGGCCCCATGATGGAAAATGCTATCCACATCCAAAGAAAGAACTATGGGGGTTGAATGCAGATTGAAGCATATTATTTGGTATTTTTTTTCTTCTGTTTTGTTTTATTTCCTTTTTCTGGTGGTTCCTCCTATTGGTTCTAATTCTTACTTACAACATCACTAATGTGAAAATATGTTTAATAGGAATGTATATGTATAGCCTACATCAGATTGTGCACCATCTTGGGAGAGAGGTAAGGAGGGAAGGGGAGAAAAATTTAAAACTCAAAAGCTTATGGAAGGGATTGTTGATAAATCAAAATAAATCAATTTAAAAAAAAAAAAAGGTCTGTCTCACTCAGGTAATAGGGGAGCACACTTCATGACAGTAAGCATGCCAGCAAGCCAGCAACAAGCCTCATCCCACCAAACTAGCGATAGATCCTGAGCTCCAGTGTGATGGAACAGGCAAATGCCAACACCTAGACCCTGCATGTGCCTTATCCTAGCCAGAGATGCCAGCAGACTTCAGTTCAGAGAATGACCATGTGTGCCAACACAACCCCTAGATGGCAATCATCCTGCAGTGATTAGACCTTCATGTACTTCAGTGTTGCCAAAGGTTGGTAGGCATCCTCCAGGGGCCTAGACTTCACCATGCTCTGGTGAAGCCCCCGTTAGGCAGGATTCATCCCCCAGCCAGACCACCATGTGCTTCAGTGTAGCACTGGGAAAAGAGAGAAAAATCCCATCTGACTTCACCATGTGCCAGAAATCACCACTAGGACCCAAGCTCAGCATCAAGTAAGCTGCCAGACCCATATAGTCTCCAGCTGCCAGCACCCAAGGCCTAAGAAGACAAAACCAGTGACCAGGCCCCTGACCTCC
Source organism: Vombatus ursinus (assembly GCF_900497805.2). Taxonomy (NCBI): domain Eukaryota; kingdom Metazoa; phylum Chordata; class Mammalia; order Diprotodontia; family Vombatidae; genus Vombatus; species Vombatus ursinus. The sequence continues at coordinate 29,423,220 of NW_020954610.1, forward strand.
AACACAAGAAGCTTGGGGCAGTGACCCCTGTGTCCCAGAAGCAGAGCTCAACTTTAAAAACCAGGAAATAGGCAAACAAGATGTGTAAAAAAAAAAACAGTGACATTAGAGAGTTTCTATGGGCACAGGGAAGATCAAAACACAAACTCAGAGGAGGACAACATTGTCAATATACCTACAACCAAAATCTCATAGGAGAATATGCACTGGTCCCAAGTGCAAAAGGCCTTCTTCAAAGAGGTCAAGAAGGATTTTAAAAGTCAAATAAGAAAGGTAGAAGAAAAATTAGGAAATTAATGAGTGATATGCAAGAGGGATTCAATAACTTGGAAAAGGAAAGATAAAACTGACTGAAGAAAAGAATTCCTTAAAAAAATGCAATTGGCCAAATGGGAAAAACAATCCACTGAAGAAAACAAAAAACTCTTTAAAAAGTAGAATTGGCCAAATGAAAGAGGAAGTACAAAAGCTAACTGAAGAAAACAATTCATTTAAAATTAGAAATGGGAAAGTGAAAGCTAATGGTTCTATGAAACATCAAGAACCAGTTAAACAAAATCAAATGAATGAACAAATAGAAGAAAATATAAAATTCCTTATAGGAAAAACAACTGACCTGGAAAATAGATTCAGGAGAGATAATTTTAGAATTATTGGTCTACCTGAAGACCATGATAAAAAAAGCCTAGACAACATCTTTCAAGAAATTATCAAGAAAAACTGACCCAATATCCTAGAAAAAGAAGGTAAAATAGTCATTAAAAGAATCTACTGATCACCTCCTGAAAGAGTTCCAAAATGAAAACTCCAAGGAATATTGTAGTCAAATTCCAGAATTATCAGGTCAAGGGGAAAATACAGCAAGGAGCCAAAAAGAAACAACTTAAATATTAGGAAACCACAGTCAGGATTTCCCAGGATCAAGCAGATTCTACATTAAAGGTTCAGAGGGCTTGGAATATGATATTCTGGAAGGCAAGGGAGCTTGGATTACCACCAAGAATCAAATGGGAAAATTGAGCCTAATCTTTCAGGGGAGGAGACAGACATTCAATAAAATAGGGGACTTCCAGATTTTGATAATGAAAAAATAAGAACTGAACAGAAAATTCAGTCTTAAAATATAAGACTCAAGAGATGCATAAAAATGTAAACAGGAAAGAAAAGAAAAAATGTAATTTACTAAGGTTAAACTATGTAAATCCCTACATGGAAAGATGATTCTTGTAAGTCTCATGAACTATATCTTTATCACGACATTTAAAAGGTGTCCACTTTAACACAGCATGTGGGTATAATAAGTTGATTTTGATGTAATGATAAAAAAAGTAAGTAAGATGTGAAAAAGACTATATTGGGAGAAGAGAAAAGGAGGAGGCAAAAAAGGACAAATTATATCACATGAAGAGGTGACTAAAATCCTATTATAGTAGGAGGAAAGAAGGGAGGGAGATGAGCATTGTTTGAACCTTACTCTCCTCTGACTTCTTTCAAAGAGGGAATAACATACAAACTCTGTTGGGTATAGAAATAAATCTTAACTAGAAGAAGTAGGAGCAGAAAGAGGAAGTCAAAAGGGAGGGCAGATTGCAGGAGATGGTAGTAAGAAGCAAAATATTAGTGAGGAGAGAAAGAAGACAGAAAAGCATAAATGGGCTTGGGGTGATAGGATGGAGAGAAAGAAATAATAATCATAACAGTGAATGTGAATGGGATAAACTGTCCCATAAAATGGAAGCATAGAGCAAGGTAGATTAAAAACCATAATCCTAAAATACATTGTTTAAAAGAAACACATTTGAAGCAGCTAGATACACAGAGAATAAAGGTAAAAGACTGGAGCAGAATGTATCACGATTCTGATGGAGTACAAAAAGCAAAGGTAGCAATTCTGATCTCAGACAAAGCAAAAGCAAAAAATAGATCTAATTCAAAAAATTAGGAAAGTAACCTACATCCTGTTAAATGGTATCATAGACAATGAGGTAATATCAATATTAAACTGTATGCAGAAAGTGGTAGCATCAAAGTCCTTAGAGGAGAAGTTAAGTGAGTTATAAGAAGAAATACACAACAACACTATACTAGTAGGGGACCTTAATCACCCCCTCTCATAACTAGATCAATCTTACCACAAAATAAACAAGAAGGGAGTTAAGGGGGTGAATAGAATTTTAGAAAAAGTTAGATATTGTAGACCTCTGGAGAAAATTGAATGGGGATAGAAAGGAGCATACCCTTTTCTTAAATCCTCACAATCCAATGCAGAGAGGCAGAACTTTTGAATGAATCCTTTTCAAATCATTATGCAATAAACTTGCATGTAATAAAAGACATACAAAAAGATAAACTAAAAACTAATTGGAAAATAAATAATCTAATACTATAGAATGAGTGGATCAAACAACAAATAATAGAAACAATCAATAATTTCATCCAAGAGAATGACAATAATGAGATAACATACCAAACTTATGGGTTGTAGCCAAAACAGTTATTAGGGTTTTTTTTTTGTCTCTAAATGCTTATATGAATGAAATAAAGAAGAGCTCAGTGAATTGGGCATGCAACTAAAAATGCTAGGAAAAGAACAAATTAAAAATCCCCAGTGAAATATCAAATTAAACATTCTGAAAAACAAAGGAGAGATTAAAAATTAAATTAAGAAAACTATTGAACTAATGAATAAAACAAAAGGCTTGTTTTATGAAAATAAAACAATTAAATAGATAAAGTTTGGGTTAATTTGCTTAAAAAAGAATGAAGAAAATCAAATTACGAGTTAAAAAATGAAAAGGCTGAGGTCACCGCCAATGTAGAGGAAATTAAAACAATCATTAGGAGATATTTTGCCCAACTGTATGACAATAAAATTGACAATCTTAGTGAAAAGGGTGAATATTTACAAAAATATAAATTGCCCATATTAACAGCAGAGGAATTAAAATACTTAAATAATACCATTTTAGAAAAAAAAGAAATTGAACAAGCCATCATTGAACTCCCTAAGAAAAAATCTCCAGTCAGATGGATTTACAAGTGAAATCTATAAAAAAAATTAAAGAACATTTAGTTCCAATACTATATAAACTATTTGGGGAAATAGGAAAAGAAGGAGTCCTACCAAATTTGTTTTATGGTACAAAAATTGTGCTGATATCTAAAGCAGGAAAAGCCAAAACAAGGAAAAAAAATTATAGACCAACTTCCCTAAAGAATATAGATGCAAAAAATTTAAATAAAGTTTTAGCAAAGAGCAATTTATCACAAGGATAATACAAAATGGCCAGATAGGATTTATATCAGGAATGAAGGTTTGATTCAGTATTAGGAAAGCTATCAACATAATTGACCATATCAACAGCAAAACTAACAGAAATAATATATTTATCTCAATGGATACAGCAAAAAGCTTTTGACAAATGACAACACCTGTTATCATTAAAAACACTCGGGAGCATAGGAATAAATGGAGTCTTCCTTAAAACGATAGGCAGCATCTATCTAAAACCATCAGTAAGCATTACATGTAATGGGGATAAGCTAGAAATATTTCCAATTAGATCAGGGGTGAAACAAGAATGTCCATTATCACCATTTTTATTTAACACTGTACTAAAAATGTTAGCAATGAGAAGAAAAATAAATTGAAGGAATTAGAATAGGCAAAGAAGAAACAAAGCTATCATATTTTCCAAATGATATGATATATACTTAGAAAATCCTAGAGAAGCAACTAAAAAAAATACTTAAAATAATAAATAACTTTAGCAAAATTGCAGGATAGAAAATAAACCCACATAAATCATTGGCGTTTCTATGTTGTATTAGTAACAGAGCAAGAAATAGAAAGAGAAATTTCATTTGAAGTAACTCTAGACAATAGCAAATATTTTGGAGTCCACTTGCCAAGACAAACCCAAGAATTATATGGACACAATTACAAAACACTTTTCATACAAATAAAGTCAGATCTAAAGAATAGCAATCAACCTAACAAAAATTAATTTATAGAGCTAGAAAACATAATAACAAAATTCATCTGTAAGAACAAAAGTTCCAAAATATCCAGGTGATTAATGAAAGAAATGCACAGGAAGGTGGCCTAGCTCTACCAGAACTTAAACTGTATTATAAAACAGCAATCATCATAACTACTTGGTACTGCTTAAGAAATGTGTGTTAGATCAACGGAATACATTAGGAACACAAGACACAGTTGTCTATGACTATAGTAGTCTATTATTTTATATACCCAAAGACTGCAGCTTCTGTGATAAGTACTCACTATTTGACAAAAACTGCTTGGAAACTGGAGAATAGTATGGCAGAAACTAGGCATAGAAAAATATCTTACACAGTATACCAAGATAAAGTCAAAATGGGCACACCATTTAGGTATAATGGCTGATATAAGCAAACCAGGAGAGGAAGAAATAGTCTACCTGTCAGATCTATGAGGAATGGAAGAACTTACGACCAAATAAATGACAAAGAACACTATAAAATGCAAAATGAGTAATTTTGATTACATTAAATTTAGCACATTTACATTTAATTTTTTGCAAAATTGAAGCCAATGTAACTAAGATCAGAAGGGAAGCAGAAAGCTGGCAAACAATTCTTATAGCCAGAGTTTCTGCTAATGGCCTAATTTCTAAATTTTATAGATAACTGCATCAAATTTATAAGAATACAAGTCATTCCCCAATTGATAAATGGCAAAAGGATATGAACAGGCAGTTTTGGGTGAAGAAATTAAAGCTATCTATAGTCATATGAAAAAGATGGTCTAAATCACTATTGATTAGAGAAATGCAGATTAATACAACTCTGAGGTACCACCTCACACTGGTCAGATTGGTTAACATTACAAAAAAGAAAAATAATAAAAGAAGATGTGAGAAAATTGGAATACTAATGCATTGTTGGTGGAGTTGTGAACTGATCCAACCAGTCTGAAGAGCAGTTTGTAACTATCCCCAAAATGCTATTGAACTTTGTATATCTTTTGACCCAGCAACACAACTTCTAGGTCTGTATCCCAAAGAGATTATTAAAATGGCAAGGGACCTACATGTACAAAAACATTTATATCTGCTCTTTTTGTGGTGGCCAAGAATTGTAAACTGAGGAAATATCCATCAATTAGGGAATGACTGAACAAGTTGTGACATATGGATGTAATGGAATACTTTTGTTCCTTAAGAAATGATGAGCAGGCAGATTTCAGAACAACCTGAAAAGTGTTACATTAGCTGACTTTGACTAAAGAGAGCAAAACTAGAACAACTTTATATACAGCAACAGGAACATTGTACAATGAACTGCTTTGATAGAATTAGTTCTTCTGAGCGATGCAAAGATCTAAGACAATTCCAAAAGACTCATGATAGAAAATGCTATTCACATTCAGAGAAAGGATTATGGAGTCTGAATGCATGTTGAATCATACTTTTTCTCTCTCTCTCTCTTTTTTTTTCCTCATGGTTTTTCCCTTTTGTTCTGATTCTTCTTTCACAACCTGACTAATGTGGAAATATGTTTAATATGATTGCATATGTAAATCCTTTATCAGATTGTATGCCATCTTGGGGAGGGGTTATAATTTAGAACTCAATATCTTATAAAAGTGAATGTTGAAAACTCAAAATAAATAAATGACAAAATAAAATGTAAAAAAAAACATGAAAAGAAGTAAAGGAAGTGAAAAAAATATGCTTCAATCTGAATTGTGAGTTTATCCATTCCATAAATAGCATTTTCTTTTGTGAGTACTTTATTCTAGTCTTGGATCTTTGTGTTGCTCCTGGGGTGGAAGGGGCATTGTCTCAGGCTTCTTTTGCCAGGGGCTGAAAGTTCTGACTGTTTGCCTGGTGCTGCACAATTGTTGTCCTGACGCCCACAGAGGAACATTGTGTCTGGTGCCATACTGAGAGTGTGGGGTGGGGAGTAACTTATACTTCTGAATGCCTTGGGGGTCTGGCAGCTTACCTGGTGCTGAGCCAGCAATCTATTGCTAGTGTCTGGCATGTGCTGAGGCTGGTTTGCTGTTTCTGAGTTTTCCTGGGGATACATAGAATCGCATGGCTGTTTGGCCACTGGAGGTTGCCTATTTGTCTTGGGCTACGCTAAAGCATGTGGCAATTCTTGGAGCTGGAGTCTGCCTGTGTTCCTAGCTATGCTAAGACATGTGGGGTGTCTTGTTGTTGAAGTTTACCTGCTCCACAACACTTGACTCAGGATCTCCCATTGGTTTGTTGAGGTGGGGCTTGCTGCTGACTTACTCTGATCTTTCCTGGACTGCACTCCCCTTTTGTCCCAGTGGGACATACTTTTCTTGGTGATTTTCCAAGTTTCTTCAGCTAAAAGATTGTATCGCCCCATCTTTTTGTTGGTTCTACTGTTTCAAGATTTGTTTGGGGACTTTTTTATGATTGTTTGGAGGTGAATATGAAAAGAGTAGTGGCAACTTACTGTTTACTCTTCCATCTCGGCTCTTGGAAGTCATCACTCTCGCCATTTTCTCATCATCCTATAAGCAATAATAAGCAATGGACATCTACTCTGACCAGTCACTTATGAAGGAAGGGGGAAGGTGTAAAAGGATAACAGCGTTCCTCACTGCCTGAGGCAGTCATTAGGTTACAGAATGCCAAGGATGAAGAATCTCTTCACAGAACGCCTCCCTTCCTCTCCCCAATCCAACAAAAAAGGTAGCAGATTTTGATGCAGGCTAGAAGAAGAATTAAAGAATAGAGGAACTTGAAGTAGAGTGTCATAACACATGTCTGCACCAGGTCTGAATAAAAAGGGGATGAAGTCTACTTGGATCCAGTTTTATTCCCTAAGTAGCTACTTGGGGCAAGTTCCAAGGTCAATAAAGGAAATTTAGCATTGCAGATCAGCTTCAGGCATATGCCAACTTTCAAAACCAAAATAATCAGAAAATAAGTGACTGAGGAATATCAGAGAAAATGGTAAAATTTACAAAAAAATCTCAAAAGGAAGAAAACTGAATTAAGAATTTAAACCACAAACATATAAATTAAAGGAAAGGATGCTGAAACTGGAAGGGAGACTGAGTATCAAAACATCCAAAAGTTCATAAAAAACTCTGAATAAATTCTTCAATACTAAGAAAATTGAATCAATATTTGATGAGATGGAAAACATTGTGGATTTCCAAGAGCATGCAAAAAAGTTTTCCAGAATCAGTCAGAAGAGAAATCAGAATCTCAAGATAAGAAAAATTCATGGCCTATATAGCATAAAAACAAATCAGCAGAATAGAAATATTTGAATCCACAGTGGAATGTTTCCCTAAAGAAGTTAAATGCAGAACAAAATTCAACTCTTCATGATTCCATGGACCATACTGCTCATGGGGTTTTATTAGCAAAGATAATAAAGCATTTTGCCTTTTCCTTCTCCAGGAGCTTGAAGCAAATAGAGGTTGAGCTATTTGGCCAGAGTCACATAGCTAGTAAGTGTTTGAGGCCATATTTCAATTCAGATCTTCCTGACTGCAGGTCTAGCACTCTATCCATTGAGCCAACTAGCTGCCTCCTACTCCTCGTTAATTCATACAAGTCTTCCCAAGTTTCTTAGAATCTTTACCATTATATACAGCAGAATAGCACTCCATCAAATTCAAAAATCATAATTTATTCATTCATTCCTAATTGATGAATGCCCCTTAGTTTCCTGTTCATTGCCAACTTAAAAAATTACAAATTAAATATATATGTATGTATATATGCACATATAATTTATATATTATATACACACATATGCTAGAGCTTTATATACATGTTTGTGTATATTTATAAATATATAGAATAAAATACACACATATTTAAATATATTGAAATACACATATATTTGTTCAACTACATGTACTTTATGCAAATATAAATATATTTATAAAATATATAAATATCATGCATATAAAATAAATATATGTTTCTGTTTGTGTATCTTTTTCCTTTTTAAAGATTTAGTACTGGCAATATTGTGACAAGTGTATGCATAACATGGTAATGTTTTCTACATAGTTCTAATTTGCTTTCCAGAATGGCTGGGCAAATTCAAAGTTATGCCAATATATTGGTTTTCCCGTCCTCCTGATATCTGTAACATCCACTTTCTCATTTTTGTCAGAATAATGGGTGTTAGGTAGAATTTAGAGTTGCTTAATTTACATTTACCTGTTTCCCAGGTCAGTTGTTTATCCAATGATATATTTCACTTTTTCTTCTTTTTTTTCATTCTTTGAACCTTGTTTATTTCCTGAAGTCTTATGCAGTCATTAGCTTCTACCTGTCTAATTCTAACTCTTAAGGAACAATATTCTTCATCAGTTTCTACCTCCTTTTTCATTTGGCCTCTTTTACTTTTAAAGAAGCTCTTTCTTCAGTGAATTTTTGTGCCTGTTTTTTTTTTTTTTTTTTTTTACCATTCAGTCAATTCTATTTTTTTTTTTTTTTGGCGAGGCAATTGGGGTTAAGTGACTTGCCCAGGATCACATAGCTAGTAAGTGTCAAGTGTCTGGTCTGACACCAGATTTGAACTCAGGTCCTCCTGACTCCAGGGCTGGTGCTCTATCCACTGCACCACCTAGCTGCCCCAGTTCTATTTTTTAAGCTAGTATTTTCTTCAGTATTTTTGTGCCTATTTTACCTCCACTAAATTCCAGCTGCACAAAATGCAAAAAGTTCCAGCTTGATTTTCATTATGTGGGAAGCATTACTTCCAACCCTACCCTGCTCCTCAGTCACAGAGCTGATACCCTAAAGCCAGGGGTAGGGAAAGCAGGTTCTTCTTACCTGATGCCTCCCCTACTCATCAGATCCCAAGGAGACTTACAGCCAACCAGCAGTCTCTAAAGATCCTATTTCTTTCCTCAGTGAACATAGTTTAAAGCTATTGGCTTCTAAAGGCCCATTTCCATAGGGAAAGTTGCATTGCCAATGGTGAGAGGCAACAAAGGCTCTTCCAAGGCTGTATCTAAATCCTAAAAATAAATAAATAAACAAACAAACAAATAAATAAACAAATGAATGAATGAATGAATGAATACATGAATGAATAGATAGATAGATAGAAAAACCAATAAATAAATAAAACAAATTTGCTACAATATTGGAGGAGAGAAAGTTGAGGAGAAATAGAAAAGAGTGGGAAGGGAGGTACCCCAAGAGAAGAGAACCATGAATAACAGATCTGCAACATTGTTTGCATTGTCTGTGCTTGTGTTGGAGTGGTGGTTTGAAGGTTCTTGATTAGCAGTTTTAAATGGTTAAGTTCTTTGATGTAGCATCCCAAGTCTGGTTTCTTGTAGATTCAACTTTATTTACTTTATATTTGGTACCTTGTGAGCACTGATATATGATTCAATTTTATTCTTATTATCTCATTTTTAATATATTTGTAGGTGGGAGAAATTTATAGAAAACTTCTCCACCATATGTATATCTATATCTGTACACATGTCTACATTCATATCTATCTCTCATCTGTCTTTCCAGACATCTATCTATTTACACACATAAATTATATGTACATATCTATATATACATACATATATAAACACACATACATGTGAGTGTAGATTATAAATAGAAAGATACGTAGACAGCTAGATAGATAGGTAGATAGCTAGCTACCTAGCTAGCTAGCTAGATAGATAAATAGATAGATAGATAGATAGATAGATAGATAGATAGATAGATGTGTGTGTATAGACACACACATATTTTGTTTTTCCCCTCTTTGTGGAATGAGAGGGAGGAATCTTTTAATAAAATATGAACAAGACTCAATAAATCATAATCTTTTTATTCTCTATTGGTATCAAAGTGAGAGAAATAAAAGGGATATATACAAATATACCAAGGTGATTTATTTTTCAATCAGAAAAAGGCAGCAATGAAAAAGAAGTTTTACATATTAGCCCTGAGTTGGCACTTGGGATTTCAAGACCCTAATAAAAAGTTCATGAAGAATTCTCACTGTTTTTAATTCACAAATAACAAGCTTTTTGATTCCTATTTTAAAAACTTGTGAAAAAATAAGCCAATAATATTTAACAGTTGTTTTTCACATTGTTGAAAGCCTAGATTTTATTTGTGTATGAGACTCAGCAGCATCATGAGAAAATTATGCCCCATATATTGAAATACCAGTAGACTAATCACAAGGGAAAAGAAAACAAAACAACCATAAATATACCTAAGCACTTAGATGATTTAGGTAAAGATTTCAAAAGATTCAAGGTTTCATCACAAAAGGATACTCCTAAAAGTGCAGATTTCTATTCTTTCTCATCCATGTCTTTCTGTAAATCTTCTAAATAAAATGGAAAGCTTTCTCTGGAACCGTTATTTCATAGGTGAAAATAAACTGTTCATTTATTATCCCTCATTCTTGATGCATGACTGGCACACCTTCTATTCTAGTCAAACAGATATTTGATGATGTCCTTTATTTAACTATTTGACACCCATCTATATGACATGACAGTTAAAATTTCTTATAACATTAAAAAGTTGAGATACATGTTACTGAAATTACAGAGCACTTTCATTCAATATCCTTTGGTCTGTTAGAAGTCAGTTGCCAAGAGACATAAATCATATGTTTTCTACCTAGAATACAATTCTAGAAAAAGACATATATACGACCAGTATAGTGAACAAAGATAAAATGAAAAACACTTTCCCCTTACCAACTGTCTCCCCATCCACACTCACACCCCCATTACCTGCTTAGTGCTCAAAGTCAACCTACTATTATTTTGGGGGTACTTTTCCATTTAGGTTTTTGAGATCCTCATGCTTCTCCTTCCAATGACTGGCTATCTTTTTGTTTTTCCCATATCCCTGCTCATTAGAAACTATGTCAAAAATGTGAAGAAAAAAAAGGAATGGAAATTTGCATCTTATATTCATTACTTATTATTCAACCAGATATAAAGCTTGATGAGAGAAAGGTATATATTTATTAAGACTAATGCTTTATTTGCATTATTTTTTGGAGATTTCAGTTAACTACAAAATCTTCACTCTTCCTCAATTTATATTATCTTACATAATCAGAAATAGGATTCAAAAGAGATCTTTTTATAGGCAGAGCAAAGATGGCAGAGTAAAGACAGGGACTCACCTGAACTCTCCCCCAAACCCCTCCAAATACCTTTAAATAATGAATCAAAACAAATTCCAGAGCAGCAGAACCCACAAAAAGACAAAATGAAATAATTTTACAGCCCAAGCCAACTTAAAAGTTTAGCAGAAAAGGTTTGTTGCACCAGATGAAGAGAGGAGTACAATTCAGCATAGGCCACACAGTGCAGACTGGGCCACAGCAAACCAGGAGGAGGCCTCTGGGTGACTGAATCAATGACAGAAGTGGTAGTTTCCAGACTTCTCAGTCTAAAGATTAGAAAGACAGTTTAGAAGGTCAGCAGAAAAGATCTGTCATGCCTGGGTGAGAGTGAAGCACAGTCTAACGCAGGCAGTGCCAGCACAGACCAAGCCCCAGCAAACCAGGAGCAGACCTTGGGAGCCATTCAATCATTAGCAGGAGTTGCTTCTTCTGGAGCTCTCAGCCCATAGAAGGTAAGGGAGTCAAAGAAGTGGTCAGAAGATTAGAGGGGTCTCTTTGCAGGAACTGAGGCAGGACTCTGTTGATTACCTATACTTGTATTTGGGTCACAGTCCTGTGTGGCAGTCCCAGGACCAGGAGGAGAACTAGTACACGAGAGCTTGTGGCTGCAGTGATGCGAGAACCCTAGTAGGAGTTCCAGGGCATAAAAAAGGTGCTGGTAGTCATGCATAGGCACTGGCCAGGATAGTAGTAGACACCTCTCTCTAGATCACACAACCTTGGAAAAACTGAAATCTTACAGGTCCCTTGAACAATCTATGAAAACAGCTGCACAAAACCCCCAAAACTTGGGACAGTGCACCCTCTACCCTAAAAGCAGAGCCCTACTTTAACAAAGAGTTAAAAGTCAAGTTATAGGCTGGAAAAATGAGCAAATAACAGAAAAAAAATTTGACCATAGACAATTACTATGTCAACAAGGAAGATCAAAACACACACTCAGAAGAAGACAACAAAGTAAAAGCTCTTATATCCAAAGCCTCAAAGAAATATATGAATTAGTCTCAGGCCATGGAAGAGTTCAAAAAGGATTCTGAAAATCAAGTAAGAGAGGTAGAGGAAAAACTGGAAAAAGAATGGGAGAGATGCAAGAAAATAATGAAAAACAAGACAACAGCTTGGTAAAGAAGACACACAAAAAATACTGAAGAAAATGACATCTTAAAAAACAGACTAGACCAAATGGTTAAAAAAAAAAGGTACAAAAAAGCCAATGAGGAGAATTTTTATTACATTAGCTCAACCTACCCATGAGCAATTAATATTTTTTCCCATTGTTTAGATCTGACTTTATTTCTGTAAAAAGTGTTTTGTAATTTTATTCATATAGTTGCTGGGTTTGTCTTTGCAGGTAGACTCCCAAATATTTTATAGTCTACAGTTATTTTAAAAGGATTTTTTTTTCTATCTCTAGCTGCTGGCTTTGTTGGTAACACATAGAAATGTTGATGATTTATGCAGGTTTTTTATATCTTGCAATTTGGCAAAAATTCTTGTTTCAAGTAGTTTTCACTTGATTCTCTAAGATCCTCTAACTATACCATCATATACATCATATACAAAGAGTGATAGACTTGTTTCTTAATTGCCTATTCTAAGTATTTCAATTTCTTTTTCTTCTCTTATTGGTAATGCTAATATTTCTAGTACAATATTGAATAATAATGGTACTTCTTCACCCTTGATTGTATTGGGCAGACTTCTAGCTTATTCCCATTACAGATAATGCTTACTGATGGTTTTAGATAGATCCTGTTTGTCCTTATAAGGAAAATTCCATTCATTCCTATGCTCTCTGGTGTTTTTAATAGGAATGGTTTTGTATTTTGTCAAAAGCTTTTTACTGAATCCTAATAATCATATGATTTCTGCTAGTTTTGTTATTGATATATTCAATTACGCTGATAGTATTCCTAATATTCAACCAGCTCTACTTTCTTGGTATAAATTTCATCTACTCATAGTGTATTATTCTGGTGATAAATTGCTGTAATCTCTTTGCTCTAATTTATTTAATTTTTTGCATATATGTGCATTAGGGAAATTGGTCTATAATATTCTTTCTCTGTTTTGACTCTTGCCAATTCAGGTATCAGCACCATATTTGTGTCATAGAAGTAATTCATCAGGACTCCTTCTTTGTCTGTCCTTCCAAATAATTTATATAGAATTAGAATTAATTGTTCTTTAAATGTTTGGTAGAATTCACTTGTAAATTCATCTGACCCTGAAGAATTTTTCAGAGGGAGCTCATTGATGACTCATTCAATTTATTTTTCTAAAACTGGTTCAAGTACTTTATTTGCTCTTCTTTTAATCTAGGCAATTTATATTTTTTTAAAATAGTCATCCATTTTATTTAAGTTGCCAGATTAATTGGCATAGTTAGGCAAAATAGTTCCTAGTTATTGTTTTTACTCTTCACTGGTGGTGAATTCACCCTTTTTGTTTTTCATACTGGTAATTAGATTTTCTTCTTTCTTTTTTAAATCAAATTAACCAAAAGTTTATGTATTTTATTGTTTTTTTCCCATAAACCAGCACTTAGTTTTATTTTTTAGTTGAAGTTTTCTTACTTTTAATTTTATTAATCTCACATTTGAGTTTCAGAATTTTGAATTTGATATTTACTTGGAGATTTTTAATTTATTCTTTTTCTAACTTTTTTAGTTACCAGCCCAGTTCATTGATCTCTTCTTTCTCTGTTTTATTCATGGAAGCATTTTAAGATATAACATTTCCCCTGAACAAAACTGCTTTTGTTACATCTCATAAGCTTTGGTACATTTTCTCATTATTGTCATTTTCTTTTATGAAATTATTGATTGTTTCTATGATTTGTTCTTTGATGCACTCATTCTTTAGGATTGGGCTAAATAGTTTCCAATTAGTTTTGAGCCCCTCTTTCCATGGTCATTTATTATACATAATTTTTATTGCATCATGATTTGAAAGGGACACATTTAATATTTCTGCCTTTCTGCATTTGATTGTGAGGGTTTTATGTCTTAATTCATGGTCAATTTTTGTGTAAGTGCCATGTACCATTGAAAAATAGGCATATTCCTTTCTATCCCTGTTAATTTTTCTCCAGAGGCTTATCATATCTAACTTTTCTAAAATTCTATTCACCTCTATAAGTACTTCCTGGTTTATTTTTTGGTTAGATTTTTTATTTATTTCTGAGGGAGGATTTGAAGTCCCCCACTAGTATAGTTGTGCTCCCTATTTCTTCATGTAACTCACTTAACTTCTCCACTAAGAATATGGATACTATGCCACTTTGTGGGTATACATTTAATATTGATTATCATTGTCTGTGGTGCTATTTAGCAAATTTTAGTTTCCTTCCTTATCTTTTTTAACTAGACCTATTTTTTGTTTTGCTTTATCTGACATCAGGATTCCTACTACTGTTTTGTTTTGTTTTTTTTTTTAACTTCAGCTGAAGCATGATATATTCTGCTCATGCCTTTTAATTTTGTGTTTATCTTTCTTCTTCAAATATGTTTCTTGTAAACAACATTGTGAGATTCTGGTTCTTAATCCACCCTGCTATTCACTTTTATGAGAGACTTCATCCCATTCACATTCACAGTTATGATTACTAATTATGTATTTCCTCCCATACTATTTCCCTCTCTGTTTATACTTTTCTGTCTCCTTTGACCCTTTCCCTCATCACCAGACTTTTGCTTGTGTCCAACACCACCCTCAATCTGCCCTCCCTTCTTTTTTATTTTTCCTGTTACATGTAAAAACAATTTTAACATTCATTTTTAAGATTATGAGTTCCAAATTCTTTCTCTCCCTCTCCACTCCCTCTAATAGAGAAGGCAAGCAATTTGATATAGGTTATACATGTGTAGTCATGAAAATATTTCCATAATAGTGTAGTTATGAAAGACTAAATGTATTTCTATCTTATATCCCCTCTTGTTTATTCTATTCTCTCTCCTGTCCCTCCTTAAATGTCTTCTGACTCCCCTTCCCCCAATCTGCCATCCTTTCTATCACTCTCCCTTCTCCTATCCCCTTCCCCTCCTACTTTCCTGTGGAGTAAATATATTTTTATATGCAATTAAGTGTGTATGATATTTCCTCTTTGAGCCAGTTCTAATGAGAGTAAGATTCAGTCACTCCCCTTCACCTCTCCTCTATTCCCCACTACTGTAAAAGCTTTTTCTTGCCTCTTTTATATGAGATAACTTACCCCCATTCTTCCTCTCCCTTTCTCTTTCTCCCAGTACATTCCTTTCTCACACCCCTTAATTTTATTTTTTTAGATATCATCCCTTCATATTCGACTCACACCTGTACCCTCTGTCTATATATGCTCCTTCTAAATACCCTAATAAGGAGAAAGATCTTAGGAGTTTCAAATATCATCTTCCCATGTAGGAATGTAAACAGTACAACTTTATAAGTTTATGATTTCCCTTTAATGTTTACCATTTCATTCTTCTCTTGAGTCATGTACTTGTAAGTGAAATTTTCTATTTAGTTCTGGTCATTTCTCAAGAATGCTTAAAATTTCTGTATCTCATTAAATATCCATTTTCCCTCCTCATGGATTATACTCCATTTTGCTGGATAGGTGATTAATAGTTGTAATCCTAGCTTCTTTGCCCTCTAGAATATCATATTCCATTCCCTCCAATCCTTTACTATATAAGCTGCTAAATCTCATGTTATCCCAATTGTGGCTTTACAATATCTGAATTGTTTCTTTCTGGTTGCTTGCAATATATGGTCCTTGACCTGGGAACTATAGAATTTGGTTATAATACTCCTGGCAGTTTTCATTTTGGGATTTCTTTCAGGAAGTGACCAGTGAATTCTTTCAATTTCTACTTTACCCTTTGATTCTAGAATATCAGGGCAGTTTTCCTTGATAATTTTTTTTGGCTTTTTGAAAATTTAAATTAATTTAAATTTATTTTTAGCTTTTAACATTCACTCCCATAAGATTTTGAGTTTCAAATTTTCTCCCCATCTCATCCCTCCCCCCTGCCCCATTGTGGCATGCATTCTGAATACCCCTTCTCCTAATCTGCCCTCCCTTCTATCTCTCCTCCCTTCTCTTATCCTTTTCCCCTTCAATTTTTCTATAGGGCAGGATAGATTTCTATACCCCATTTCCTGTATATCTTATTTCCCAGTTGAATGTGAAAACATTTTTTAACTTTTGTTTTTAAAACTTTGAGTTGCAAATTTTCTCCCTTTCTCCCTCCCTACCTACTCTCATTGAGAAGGCAAATGACTCGATACAGGTTATACATATGTAGTCATGTAAAACACTTCCATAGTAATCATGTTGTAAGAAACTAAGTATTTTTCCCTTCATCCTATCCTGCCCCCATTTATTCTATTCTTTCTTTTGACCCTGTCCCTCCTCAGAAGTGTTGGCTTCTGATTAACCCTCCCTCAATCTACCCTGCCCCTCTATCATCCTCCTGTCCTATTGTCTCCTCCCCTCTCCCATTTTCCAGTAGGATAATATTCATTTCCATACCCAATTGAGTGTGTATGTTGTTCTCTCCTTAAGTCAAATCTGATGAGAACAAGATTCACTCATTCCCTCTCACTTTCTCCCCTCCACTGTAAAAGTCTTTTCTTGTTTATTTTATGTGAGATAATTTACCACATTCTACCTCTCCCTTGCTCCTTCTCTCCATATAATCCTCTCTCACCCCTTAATTTTACTCTCCAGATATCACCCCTTCATCTTCAACTCACCCTGTTATCTCTATCTATCTATCTATCTATCTATCTATCTATCTATCTATCTATACATACATACATATAATTTTCCTTCCAACTACTCTAATACTGACCAAGGACTCATGAGTTACAAATATCATATTTCCATGCAGAATGTAAACAGTTCAACCTTAATAAGTCTCTTATGATTTCTTTCCTGTTTGCTTCTTCATGTTTCCCTTGAGCCTTTAATCTGAAAGTCAAATTTTCTATTCAGCTCTGGTCTTTTCATCAAAAATGCTTAAAAGTCCTCTATTTCATTGAATATCCATTTTTTCCAGTGATAGATTATACTAAGTTTTGCTGAGTAATCTTGGCTGTAATCCTATCTTCTTTGTCTTCTGGAATATTACATTCCAAGCCCTGTGGTCCCTTAATGTAGAAGCTGCTAAATCTTGTGTTACCCTGACTGTGTTTACACAATACTTGAATTGTCTTTTTCTGACTGCTTGCAATATTTTCTCATTATCTTGGGCCCTCTGGAATTTGGCTGCAATATTCCTAGAAGTTTTACTTTGGGGATCTCTTTCAGGAGGTGATCAGTGGATTTTTTCAATTTCTATTTTGACCTCTGGTTCTAAAATATCAGGGTAGTTTTCCTTGATAATTTCTTGAAAGATGATGTCTAGGCTCTTTTTTTGATCATGGCTTTCAGATAGTCCAATAATTTTTAAATTCTCTTTCCTGGATCTATTTTCCAAGTCAGTTGTTTTTCCAATGAGATATTTCACATTCTCTTCTATTTTTTCATTCTTTTGGTTTTGTTTTACAATTTATTGATTTCTCATAAAGTCATTAGCTTTCATTTGCTCCATTCTAAATTTTAAGGAATTATTTTCTTCAATGATCTTTTGTGCCTCTTTTTCCTTTTGGCCAGTTGTGCTTTTTAAGGCATTCTCCTCACTGGCTTTGTTTGTGTCTTCTACCATTTGGCCTAGTCTTTTTTTTTACATTCTTATTTTCTTCAGTATTTTTTGTCTCCTTTACCAAGCTTTTATTCATTTTTCATGATTTTTTTGTGTCACTCTCATTTCTCTTCCCAATTTTTCCTCTATTTCTCTTACTTGAATTTCAGAATTCTTTTTGAGTCATTAGAGGCTTGGTATGTAGGAGCTTTGGCTTAGTTATCTTCTGAGTGTGTGTTTTGATTTTTCTTGTCAACACAGTTTGTTTTTATAGTCAGAGTTTTAATTTTCATTTGTTTTCTCATTTTCCCAGTCTATTACTTGACTTTTTAACTGTTTATAAAGATAGGGCTGTTTCTAGGGTGATGGGCAAACTGTCCCAAGATTTAGGGGTATTCCCAGCTTTTTTCAGAGATATTTCTAGGGACCTGAATGTTTTTAGTTCTTCCAAGCTGGTATGATCTAAGGAGAGGTGTTTGCTCCTCTTCTGGCCTATACTCTGTGAGCAACCACAAGTACTCTTTTCTGTCCTGGTAATGTGAGGAGGGTTCCCCCTTCCACTGCTACCACAAGCTCTGCTATGCTAGTGCTCCTCCTTGTCCTGGGACAGCCACCTAGAACTGCAATCTAGATTGAAGTATGGGCAAACCAACAGTCTTGTCTCACTGCTCACAAAGAGGCCCCTATAATCTCCTCCTGACTATTTTTTCTACCCTGTTGACATCTGTGTGCTGAGAGCTCCAGAAGCAGCCACTACCACAGCCAAGGCCTCTTCCTGGTTTGCTGGGACAGCCTGCTCTGAACCATGCTCAACTCTCACCCAGATCCACCAGAACTTTACTGATAAATTTCTAAGTTGTCTTTGGCATCTGTGGGCTGAGAAATCAGGAAACTGCCATTGCAGCTGGTGATTTAGTCCCCTGGGTCCTTTGTTGGTTTGCTTGGAACTGGTCTGCACTGGCCTGAACCACACTGTACTACGTGCCTCTCTCACTCTTAACATACCTCTCCTGTCAACCTTCCAAGCTGTCTTGGGCTGGAAATTTGTTTCATTTAGTATTTTGTGAGTTCTGCTGCTCTAGAATTTGTTTAGAGTTATTTTTAAAAGTATTTGGAGGAGTTTGAGGGAGAGCTAAGGCAGGTGCCTGCCTATTCTCCACTATCTTGGCTCTGCCCCCTCTGTCTTCCCTTGTATTAGCCCCCCCTTTTCTTTCCCCTTTCTCCTCCTACTTCTGCCATCCTTTTTGCCTTCCCTTCTATTAGCTCCCCCTTTCTCTTTTCTTTCCTCTTTCTGCTCCCACTTCCCTATAGGGCAAGATAAACTTTTATACCCAACTATGTGTGTATGTTATTCTTTCTTTGAACCAAATCCAATGAGTAAGGTTCAAAGAATGTTCGATCCCTCTTGCCATTCCCTTTATTGTCATTGGTCTTTTGCATCTCTTCATGTGATGTACTTTACTCTATTCTGCCTCTCACTTTCCACTTCTCTCAGTACCATCCTGTTCTTCACACCTTAATTATTTTTTGTATCATCACATCAAAGTCAACTGATACCCTTACCCTCTGTGTATTTATATTCCTTCTAACTGCCCTAATAGAGACACAGTTCTCAAGACTTATAAATATCATCTTCCTATTTAGGGAAAACAGTTTAAAGCTTATTGAAAGACATCTGCTTTTTTTTCCCTTTCCTGTTTACCTTTTCATGCTTCTATTAATTCTTGTCTTTGAAGATCAAATTTTCTGTTCAGTTCTGGGTTTTTCATCAGGAAAGTTTGAAAGTCTCCTATTTCATTGAATATACATCTTTTCCTCTGAAAGATTATGCTCAGTTTTGTTTGGTGGTTGATTCTTGGTTATAATCCAAGTTCATTTTCCTTCCAGAATATCATAATCTAAGCCCTCCAATCCTTCCTTTAATGTAGAAGCTGAAAATTCCTGTGTAATTCTGATTGTGAATCCTTGATATTTAAATTGTTTCTTTCTGGCTGCTTACAGTATTTTCTCCTTAACCTAATAATTCTGCAATTAAGCTATAATAATCCTTGGAGTTTTCATTTTAGGATCTCTTTCAGGAGGTGATTGGTGTATTCATTCAATGACTATTTTTTCCCTCTTTCTAGGATATCAGTTTTCCTTGATAATTTTTTAAAAGATGTTTCCAGACTCTTTTTTTCTTTATCATGTCCTTTAGATAGTACAATACTTTTTAAATTGTCTGTCCTAGATCCATTTTCCAGGTCAACTGTTTCTCCAGTGAGATATTTTACATTTCTTCTATTTGTTCATCCTTTTGATTTTGTTTGACTGATTCTCAATGTCTTATGGAGTCATTAGTTTCTACTTGCCCAGTTCTAATTGGTAAGAAATTATTTCCTTCAGTTAGCTTTTGTACATACTTTTCCACTTGGCCAATTCTACTTTTAAAGGAGTTGTTATCTTCAGTGGAAGTTTTTTATCCATTTGCCCAATTCTTTTTTTAAGGAATTATTTTCTTTGGCCTATTTTTGTTCTTTCTTTTCCAACCTGTTCACTCTTCTGTTTTTTTTTTCCATAATTTTCCTGCATAACTCTCATTTCTTTCTCCAATTTTTCTTCTACCTCTTTTGCTTGATTTTTAACACCATTTTTTTGTCCTTTGAAGAGGACTTTTTGGGCTTCAGACCAATTCATATTCCCCTTTGAGGCTTCACATGTAGAAGTTTGATATTGTGATTCTTCTCTGAGTTTGCATTTTGATATACTTTGTTGCCATAGTAGTTTTCTATGCTCAGGGCTCTTTTCTGTTTCTTACTCATTTCCATTCTATTTTGTGACTTTTAAAATTGAGCTCTACTAAGTTTCTTATGTTGGGAGCCAGTGGTTTTCCCACTGGGGCTTCAGGTTCCTGCAGTTTGCCTACTCTGCTGTGGATTGGTCTGGTTTAGTCATACCTGTTGTGCCATGGTTCTGTGGTCCCCAGTTTGCCTCTTGCACTGAGTCTGGAGGCCTCAATGCTGGCCTGCTGAGCCAGGACAATGGGGCCTCAGTTGCTGATTTGTGTTGTGACTAAGAGCCTCCCACTGTCTTGCCAGATACCATCTGTACTGGGTTAACACACACCCTTTTGAATCAAGTGAGACAGCTCTTTTCTGAAATCCTTCTAAGTTATCTTAAGCCTGAAAATTGTTTCACTCCATCTTTTTGTGAGTTCTGTTGCTCCAGAATTTGTTTAGAGGGTTGATTCAATGTTTTTTTTTTTTTTCTGAAGGAAACTGGGGAGAACTCAGGCAACTTCCTGGCTTCTCTACTCCATCTTGTATCTTCCTGCCCCTAGCCCTCCAAAAGTGATAGTCTTAGGGAGTTGCCCAGACCACTGCAAGGTGAAGGGTCATGCCTAGAGTTATACAACCAATGTCTGTCAGAAGTAAGACTTGTACTCAAATATTAGGATCATAGACAGAGAGCTGGAAGGGATCTTGAAGTTATCTAGTCAAGCCTGCATTTCACAGATAAGAAACTTGGGGGACATAAGAGGTTAAAAGGCTCATTTCAACATCAGAATTGTAAGAAATAGTAGAGCTTGGATTTGACCCAAAGTCCTCTGACTGCAAACCAAGAACTCTTTTCAGAGCATTGACTCTGTGTCATGCTCTCTAACCACTCTCCATGGGGCCTTTCATATGTTGTAAACCGATGTGAAAATCTTCCTTGAAGAGCCAAAGACTCTTTTTAAAAAAAAAATAATCAATGTGATATGGTTCAGAATCCAAGAATACTCTTGAGAAAATTAATGACTACAGATAAACATGTTTATGAGCAAAAAATATACATAAAATTACATCTTTCATACAATAAATACCTATTTTTGATCTTACTTTGTTTTTCCTTTACTGTTTCAAGTTTACAATGACAAAATGAGATGGAAAGAGAAGAACAATCTATTCTCCACAAAGCCATCAGATTAAAATCCCTAAAGTATAGGTCTAACCATATTACATCACCTGCTTAATAAATAGCATTGGCTTCACATTGCCACTATGATAAAATACAAATGCCTCTATTTGGCATTTAAAGCCTTTTATAATGTGGTTTCAACTTTCCTGTCTTTCTAACCTAGTGACATATGATTGCCTTTGATGGACTTTTTGCTCCAGCCAAACTGAGTTGTTTTTCTGTTCTTTACATAGGGCTTTCCATCTTAGATGATCCCCCTCTTCCTCCATGTCTGGAATGCAATCTCTCCTCACCTTTGACACTTAAGATCCCTAACTTCCTTCACAGCTCAATTCAAATGTTGTCTCCTTCTTTCCTGGTCTTGCTAACTACTAATGCCTACCAAATTATCTGTTAGGCATTTTGTATACATTTGGGGCTATTTATGTTAGATCTGCATTGTTTTCCTTAATAGTACAAACACTCTTTAAAGACAGCAGCTGTTACATTTTTGTATTTGTATTCTTAGCATTTGGTACAGTGTCTGACCCATACATAGTAGGAGCTTAATAAATACTTATTGATTCAGTATTCAGAATATGATTAATTCAGAATCAAAAGAATAGGGGTGGTTCAAGTATTTCCTGTAAAGATAGATAGAGGGAACTAAGGTTCAGAATTATACACATGTTCTTCACTTAATCACAGAATGGGTCAGAGGGAAGAATAAGGCATGGTATGCTTCTTTGACATTTAATCACAGAATTTGTAGTCAGACCTTGAAGGAACAATGCAATGAAACTATCTCTGTATTGTACATGTGCAGCAGCTATCTATGCACATCATTTAAGGAGCAGTATTTGTAAATAGTGAGTAAGTGGGGCTTTTTCCTCATTTCCTTTAATGTATCTATTGACCTTCCTATAAAAGAGAGAAAGAAAGACTACTGATCATTTAGGGGAAAAAAAAACTTATATCCAGACAGAAGCTACAGAAGATAATGGATGGACTTACTTTTTTTTCATTTTTAATCACATGGACCTGATGAATTATTTAGAAATCTTAAATATATAATGCTTTCAAAGCAGGAAAATGAACCAGGTTTCCAAAGATATTGACTTCCAAAGTGCTGTATGGAGTGGAAAAGTATTAAATTTTAAATATTCTGATCTTAATCTTTACATTACAGACTATCTGCCTATTGATTGGAACAGTGTGTTTTCTTTCTTCTAGTGAAGGCCATTTGCAGCTATCACTAACTGTCATTCTGGAAAATGTATTATTGTATTTTCTTTATCTTCTCTCATAATCAAAGCCTCACAGTTTGTTTCATCACACTCATTTTATATATGTGCATATGTGTATATGAAATATGCAAAAATATATGTATATACCCACATACTATGTGTATATATGTATAGCATCTACCTATAGAAAGATATTTAATTTTTAGTAAGGAAAGCTTTCTTGTTTTGTGTTTTTACTCATATTAAAAATGTGTTTCACATTTACCTCATGCTATTCTCTTCTACCTGCTTCACACTCCAACAAAGGTTAACTGCTCCCACCCCTGCTCACGTCTCCTGTTTTTTCAGGATCCATGCTCCTGATCACGATATTACCTGTATTGGGAATACTAACTTTCACTACTTTTGGTTGAATTCCTACTCAACATTTAAAGCCCAATTCAAATACCATTATTTCCATGGAATTTTCCATGACCCTGCCAGTTAAGAATGACTTTTTTCTTTGGATCTTGCATAGCACTTTTTTTTTTACCCCATTAATGTGTTTAATCATTCCTTGATATGTACTATAGTTATCTGTATTTACATTTTACACTCCCAATTCATGAAGAGTTATTTAAGCTTATTTAAGCTTTGTATCTTCTAATGTCTTACACAGTGCTCTATGGACAGCACTCAGAAAATATTTCTTGAATTTAAACTGTTGATTTAAAGATAACTGTTCAGGTGATATCATCACCTGAAAAATGTAAGCCTATTGTTACTTTTATAACTTTTCTGGGTTAAAACCAGAATTAATAATATCACAAATATAGAGTTGGAAGGGATCTTAGAACCATCTAATTCAACTCCTTAATTTGCAGATGAAGAAATTGGGACTCAATGATGTTAAGTGACTTGTTTAAGTAGTGATAGTAAGATATCAATTTCTTTCCTGGACTTTATCATCTCCAGAAGCTCATAATTCTGAAAGATGAAATCAGCTATGAAACTTAACCTCTTTAGATCATTTTACACTCCAGCTGTACCTTATGTTTTCCAGCCCCAATTTTTTTACTTCTTTTTATGTGTTGTATCCTCTAAAAGACTGTAAGCTCCTTGAAGGCAGGGATTCCTTTTGGATCCCCAGTATTTAGCACAATGTCTGGAACATAGTAAATGCTTAAATGTTTATCAACTCTGATTCTGATTTCAAATAAGAGGCAAGAAATAATAAACTTTCTCTCTTTAATGTTATTATGAGTGAATTTATAAAGGAATTAATGAATTAAAATCTGTTAGGAACTTAACAATGTGCAAAGCACTATCTAAGTGCTGGGGATAGAGAACCAAAAGCTATGAACATCCATATTCTCAAAGAGCTTATATTTTAGTAAAAGAAGACAACATATGTAGTGGATAATTGTCCTGGGAGGGACTTTTTGGTTTGGGAAGTTGCAGGGATGATGACTACAGACATAGAGGTTAAGACTAACTGACCCTATGCACAAGCAATTACAGAGTTGATCTGATTACAGTTCCAGAAGTAAAAAAGGAAGAGGTGCAAGTTGGAGGGAATGGAAGACAAGAACTAATGGGGTCATGAATAACAGAATAAATAGGAAATAATCAAGAGAAGGAGAGTCTTGGAATTGATTAATGAAGATGATGATGATGGTGTTGATGATGATGATGATGATGATGATGATGATGAAGAGAGGGAAAGAGATACACGGATAGAATATTTACTTAGTGCTTAATGTGTGCTATGCATTGGGGCATTCTAAATGGAGAAGTCAACACATAGAAGGGAATTGAAAAGGAGATGGGAGGTAGGGAAAGGTGGAAAATTTCATAGAGCCAGTAATGGATTTGGGAGAGAAGTGAGAAAGAATGAACTTGTGGTTCTGGACAGGAACTCTTCAATTGTAGAAAGGGTTTATAGGGGCAGGGACAGGTTGTACATATTCCTGAGACAGAGCTAGGATGTCATGAAAACCAGGAGAGAAGTTTAAAAAGTCTTTTCCCAGAAAGACTACATTGCTGGGTTTTCTAATCATCCTTGATTTGTTTGTCTTCAGTATATCATGAAAATGAACTTTTTTACATAGATAATTTATTAGTTAATCAAAGATGGTGAAATGGCAACTTTCAGTCTAGGTGGAGTAGACTTGTGTACATACATATGTAAATAAAAAAAAAAACAGAGATAAGATTTATACAGGTAGCTGACATTGTGTCCACAGGTGGATTTTAACTAAATAGCTCATTTCTTTTCTTTGTAGTGAGGTGACTTTCATTTAGGAAAGCATCAAATAACAGATAATACAATCTTCATTCTATAAGTTGTTTGCTTTCTCTCTAAATTTCAAGCAGGATAAGAGCAGTTAAGAAAACAAGGATTTGCTTACATGTCTTGGAGCAACTAAGACAGGACTAATTAGAATCAGAAAGGTCAACTTAATATTAACTTTTCAATGAAATCCCTTTCCTTAACCTCTCACACATATATCCATTTTTTTTTCTTCATGGGAACTGATAAAGGGACATTTTTAGGTTTGTCCATCTTACTAATAGAGGAAATAAGACTAGCTAGAATAATTAGAGTAGGTAACACATAAGGTGAGGTGTCATCTGAGATGTAAAATTGTTCAATATTCATAGAGTTGATGCAAATGGTCTCAAAATGGCAAATTTTACAAGGATACTAAAGCTAAGTACTTCAATTAGATGAGCATCCTTTCCATTTTCCAAAATTCATAAACATACCTTTCCCCAATTCTCAATTTTCTCAAAATTACTCATTATATCATGAATCTAAACAAGAATGATAGTAATAATAGTAGTAGTAGTAATATGCTTTAAATAGAGGATTATAGAATTATAGATTTAGAACTGTTATTGAGTTCAACCTCATTTTATCAATCAGAAAACTATGTCCCAGAGATGCAAATGACTTGATTGAGGGCATATAGATAGTAAGTGTCTGAGGTGGGATTTGAATCCAAGTCTTCCTAACGCCAAGTCTATATAGCACTATTTTAATTTAATAAGTTAACTTATTATATATTAATTTGTATATACATATAAACAGTATATGTATATATAAATTATATACATCAACATAATCATATATTGATATAATATATTAACAAGTTAATAATTTAAATTAATAGTTCAAATTTTATTGATTTATTTTGTTTTTACTTTATACTCTTCTCCTTGACCTGTTTCTCATCCAGTGAACCCCTTCGGTACCTCCAACAAAGAAAAATTATTAGCCCAAACTACTTGATTTATCAAACAAGTCTGTCACTAACTGTAACATTCCAAACTCATAGTCCCCTAATTCTCTACCAAGAGAAAGAGTTCTTGTTATGACCTTGTTATTTAAGGTATTATTCTTGATTATTTTTTAGCAACTACTCTTTGGGGACAAATAATTGGTCATCAATAAAGCTTTGGTTATCTTTTTGTGTTATTTTTGTTTATATCATTGTAATCATCAGGTGGACTTTTTCTGGTTCTGCTTATTTCACTCTGGACATGTTCATACAAGTTTTTACACATTTACATCCTATATTTTCTAATTTGACCTTGCTAACAATCTTGTTAAGAGAAGGGAAGGAAATGAATATTTAAATGATACCTATTATGTCTCAGGACCTGTGTTAAGTACTTTAAAATGTTTCATTTGATTCTTATGCCAATTCTACAAGGTAGATACTGTTATTATTACCATTTTATTGTAGATGAAACTGAGGTAAAATTAAATTAAGTGACTTGATCAGTGCCTGAGGCCAATTATAAATTCAGATTTTCCTGATTCCAGGTCTAGTGCTCTATTCTCTATGCCATCAACCTGACCTAGATGTCCTAGAAATGATTATTATTATCCCTCTTTTACTGATGTGGGAACAGAGGCTGAGAGATGATAGGAAATGACCAATGTCACACAGGTAGTTGAATGTTGGAGCCAGGCTTCAAACTCACCTCTTCCAAGTTCAAATTTGACTTTATTTGCATTGTTCCTCTCATAGTATAGTTTTTTTTCTTTACTATTTCTACCTATACTATTTAAATGTATATTTGTCAAAAAATAAGACTCCAAATTTATTTTATTCTTGTAAGTGTGCTAGGATTGAAATTTGAACATTTTTCTGATATGCACTTGCTCATTAGCAGTAAATCATAGCTAAATCTGGAGGCACAAATTCTTCTTTTATTATCATTACCTTAGAGATATGATCCATAAAGACAGGCATTGTCATGTAGTGCAAAATTCCTTCATGTTGCAAAAGACTGAGGTTAAAATATTGTATGTGACATTGAAAAAATGGAGTATACTGGGGAAAATGCTGAATTGGGAAACAGAGAACTTGAACTCAAATCCTGACTCAGCCACTTATGATCTATGAAGTAGTATGATGAACAGAAAGGGTCATGTTATTGGTATAAAATGGATTTGAAATGGATTTGCCACCAAGAATACTAGCATCTTTGGGGAATCCTGTCCCAAACTAGCACCAAAAAAATGTGCCTAGCACTTCACAGAAAGCACAATTCAGACACATCCTGTCTTGGCACTAGGTAATGACATGCCCAGATACATGCACAATGGACCTGAGAGACAGCAGGTTTCTGCTTTTTACCTGCCCCAAACATGCTAGAAAGCAGATTGATTTGTTCCTTCTTGACTCTATATCCCCAGCTTAGGTGCTTAATAAATGCTTCTTTCCTTCCTTTCTTTTCCTTGAGCTAATATTTCTATATGTTTTTGAAAAAGAAATGGCTGAGACAATAGGACAGTCACCCACTCCTCCCCAAAATAGCATGTTGACTGGGACCAAGGAAGCAGATCATATTTCTCCAAGATGGACACAATTCTTGCCCTCAAGTAGATTATATCCTAATAAAGGAAGATAACACACAAAATAGAACTGAAAAGGGTATGGAAGTCAAAGTCTAGAGAGTCAGAAATAGGGTCTGGAGGGAAATGGAACTAGATTTCATAGGATATAAAATAGAATTTGGATGGATAAAGATGGACTGATGCAAGGTGGAGGGTGAGTCATTTATAACAACAAAGTAATTCCAGTGATTTCTAGAGTTCATTGACTTGTACTTCTTTATCCCACATTATTCTTTTCTGAGCATATTCTTGTATTGGATTTGAAATCAATGGACCTGGGTTCAAATCCTACCTCCCCTATTGGCTACCTGTGTGACTTTTGGTACAATTTTGTATCTCCAGTCCTTAGTTTCATTATTTATAAAAATAAGTTGTAAGACTGTACCCTCTAAAGACCTTTCCAAAGCTAAATTGTTTACCCTAAGATCCTCATGGACTCAGTCCTCTATATATTTTAGAAATAAGGCCTTTATCAGAGACACCGGCTGTAAAAGTCATTTCTCAGATTACTGCTTCCCTTCTAATCTTGGTTACATTGGCTTTGTTTGTGCAAAAAAAGTAATCAAAATTATCCATTTTGCATTTCACAATGTTCTCTATCTCTTGTTTGGTCATAAATTCTTCCCTTCTCCATAGATTTGATGGGAAAACTACTCCTTGCTCTCCTAATATGCTTATAGTTTCACATTTTATGTCTAAATTGTGTATCCATTTTGATCTTGGTATACAGTGTAAGATTTTAGTCTATGCCTAGTTTCAGCCATACTATTTTCCAGTTTTCCCAGCAGTTTTGGTCAGATAGTGAGTTCTTATCCCAGAAGCTGGAGTCTTTGAGTTTATCAAACAATTGATTACTATAGTCATTGAGTACTCTGTCTTGTGTACCTGACCTATTCCATTGTTTCAGGATACATATTTCAAAAAGAATGTATAATTCTTCTTAAGTTCAACAACTTTCAGGCACTTTGCTAAAGTGCTTAACCAGTGATATATAAAAACTGTTCACTATCACTCCAAGCTCACTACTGTACACTGTAAAGATTTTACTACTTAAAGGTCTTTTGTTTGTTTTCTTATAAAATTAACTACATTGAAACTGTAGTGTAGCATCTTATGTATTACACAATATAATTGTCAAAAAGTAGGTCATACAGACAATGAACATAATAATTCTTAAGGAGCAATCATGTTTTTCTACACATATATTTTCTCCACATACATTGCAAAACACAAGTAATAAATGAATTTATGTTATTTTCAGCTGAGAAGAAAATTTGTTGTTGTTTTGTTTTTTTAATATAGAACTATTCTGGACCAAGAGTGAGAAAACCTGAGTTCAAATCCAACCTCAGACACTTACTAGTTGTGTGAGTTTGGGCTAGTCATTTAATATCTGACTGTTTGGGTTTCCTCATCTGTAAAAGTTAGACAATAATAGCACCTAACTCCTAGAGTTGTGAAAATGAAATGAGATAATGTTTAAAAATCACTTTGCAAATATTAAAGCATGATGTAAATGCTAGGTATTGTTAGTGTTGTTATTTTGTTATGCAATTCTAACTAATCAATTTTAATAAAATATCACTTCTGTATTTGGATATTTTCATTGTGTTTTTGTGTGACTGTGAGGAATAAGAAAGCCAGTTTGACTGGGCCATAGAATGAAAGATGAAGTGTAATGTACAATAAGTCTGAGTTCAAGTTGTGAAAAGATTGTAAATGCTAAATGGAAGAGTTCATATATTATCATAAAATGTATAGGGAACCAATAAAATACTGTTTATTGAATACAAAAGTTAAACCTGTGATTTACTTCAAAAAACATACTCTAAAAGTTGTGTGGAGGATGGATTATACTATAGAAATTTGAGTAAAGAAGAATATTTCAAAAACTGTGAGGAGAAAAGAAGTGGACCTATGAATAAACAATGGGAGTGAAAGAGGGCAAAAGATATTAAAGATATTTTGAATTTTAAAATGCCAAGTTTTTGAAATTGTTTGGTTATATGGCATGAGTAAATGTAGTGAATCAACAATGACACCAAGGGTGCAAAGCTGGGCGCCTGGCAAGAGACAGATGCCCTCCACAGAAGTGGAAAAGTTCAGAAGAGTGCTGGATTTTGGGGAGAGTGTAAAGGGATCTGCCGTTAAAACAATCTAGTTAAAACAACCAAGAAGCTATTTAACATAGAGAACAGAATATTTGGGGAGAATATTATTGCTATCTTTAATAAATTGAGAATTTGTAACATAAAAAGAGGAACTGTAGTTTCATTGTTACCCTAGAAAAAAGAGATAGTGATAATCAACAAAAGTTACATAGAGGAAGATTTAGGCTTCAGGAAAGGGAAACTGTCTAACAGTAGAGCTATGAAAAGAATTATTGGTTGTTTGAGAAGCAGGGGGTTCCCTTTCCATTGAGTTCTTTAGGCAGAGGTTGGTTGAGTAATGGTTTGTTATTCCAGATATATTTTTGAGAATTCTATGGTTCAGAGTTTCCAGCTGATAGTGTTTTGATGCTTAGGAAGAAAGCATATAACTTTGAAAAAACAAAACAAAACAAAACAAAACAAAAATACCCTCTGTGCATCACATCACTTTTGAGTTATACTCCACATATTTTATTTATTTAAATCCTTTATTTTTCTCATAGACCAGAGCTCTTGCACACTGAAACCCAGAACTTAATTCCTGCTAACTTTGCTCTTTGATATTGTTGTCAATGATTCATTTAGATGTTACTTCTATTTCTGACACCACTCCACATCTCTTTCTCTTTAGTCAAGTTGTCTACTCCATCTCCAATGTTGGTATATGACTCCATATTTCTGATCTCTATGTGCTCTGGATTCCTTCTGATATCCTGCCCTTTCTACTCCTAAAGGAAGAAACTATTCAGTCCACACTTATATCCTACACTTCTTAGTCCTTTCCAGGTGCCAGAACAAGTCTTGTCCAAGAGACTGCACAATATGAATAAGTAAAAATAATATGAATCAGTACAAAAAGTTGTGTGAACATTCAAATAATAAATGTATATTTCTTATTAAAAGTACATTTACTTGAGCTGTCTCATTGTTCTGTCCTAATCTCTTGGAAGCATACAGAGGAGATAAATGAAAGAACCAGAAAAGAACCAAAAAATCTCCTTACACTTGATCTAAAGCAATGAGTATTTTTGAGGAACTAGCTGTATCATAGCAAAAATGCTTATAGAGGTCTTTGGAATAGAATCATTCTAACAGGCTAAATATGAAAGAACCAAAGGAGGCTCAATCACATAAATCATCACTATTCTATTGATTTGCATCATTTTATATCATCATTTTGTATGATGTCTTGGCCTTTAGTTAGGTCAATCTTTTTTTAATGATTGATTAAGTATAATATTTATATTAAAAAAGAGGTCCTGTGTATGGACCAAGAATAGAATATGTTCAGAAGAGAAAGTCAATCAATATATGTAATCCATTTCTTGAATTACCCATGAAGGGAGGAGAAAGTGGAAAGTCCTACAAATGCCTAGTAACTCCTTGTAAATATTGAAATTTGTCAGCAATAAACATTCCTTGATATGGCCAAATTAAATATTAGGACACTATCTTCAAACCATACACTTTTGTGAGTCAAAAGATGCATTTCTTAATTGTGGCATTCTTTGACTTTTTTATTTGACCTTCCAATGAATCTTACCAATAAAGAAGACCTCAAATGGAACAGGGAAAAACAACAAAGAGGTTGTTGGATATGAGGAAATTGTACTTCAGTTATTTAGAGAAAAAATAAAAACTGTTTAGAAAAGGTGAGAATATTTCAAATCCCAAAATGTTCTGATCTGAAATGACTTGGTTAATTCTAATAACAAAAACTACATTTCATTTATGGGGTCTATTTCTCCATATACCTGATTTGGAAGAAAATGGAAAATTTAGTCAATTAACTTAAAATTTTGATCTACACCATAATTGGTATTCTGCCTCTGAACTCTGCTTTTGCATGAGTGATTCTCCCAGGTCTGGCATGTGGTCCCTTCTCACCTGTGTCAGATTCAAAAATTTCCTTTGAAAACACCATTTAAGGACCACCTCCTAAATGAAGCCATTTTTCATCCCTCCAATTATTAATGTTCTTCTCCACTTGAAATTGCAATATAGTACTTTGTGCCTAAGGGTAGCTAGGTGACACAGTAGATAGAATACTGGGCTTGGAGTCAGGAAGACTAACTTCCTGAGTTCACATCTGGTCTCTGACATTTACTTACTGTGTGACCCTGGGCAAGTCACTTAACTCTGTTTGCCTCAGTACATCATCTGTAAAATGAACTGAAGAACAAAATGGCAAACCACTCCAGGTCCTTTGCCAAAGAAAACCCCAAATGGGGACATGAAGAGTCAGACACAACTGAACAACAACAATATATTGTATTATCATAGTACCTTGTACATAGTAGATGCTTAAATATCTTGATGATCTATGCACATTGATAATCTGATTAATTGTGTAGACTCAAGATTTTCATTTCTTGAAAATAGAGACTTTCTTCTTTAGCTCTATCCCAAGTACCTAGCACAGGAACACAGAGCAGGAACCTAATTTGAATCAAATTTGGATAATTTACTTTCATATGTATGTGAATGCATGTATATGTGTTGTCTAAATATAAATACTTACAATTTATCATGGCATGGAGAGATATGTTATCATATGATCTGAGGTTGGCCCCACATTTGCAGAAGACTGAAAGAAGGCTGTGTCTGTACCAACAGCAGCTTAGATATGGGGATGAGGCAAGCAGGATCTAAGATCATAGTAGGGTAGTGCTACAGAGAGAGAGAAGAGGATCTTTACCATTGGGCTCTCATTGCCCTGTCTCCCCATTATATTTATGTATGTGGGTATGTATAAATGTGAAGGTATTTTTAGGACAAAATGTGCTATATGATCTGCCTTTTTTGCATTTAGCTTATAACCATAAGTCCTGAAAGTACGTAATAATTAAGCTGCTTTTGGATAACAAATCTTTAGTCCATGAACTGTTGAAAAAGCCAAGGCCAAAAAAAAAAGAAGAAAAAAAAGAAGTCAAGGCAGTTGACAAATGTAACACAAATTGCCTTACAGGTAACTGTATTTGAAGGGCTCACTATGTTAGATATTGTTTTCACCCAGGCCCCCAAATAAGTGAGGTCTGATTGTGAGGCTGAAGCTATTTGTTGAATTATGGTCATAGTTCAGTTCCCTGCTCCCACATATTAACATCACAAAATAAGATTCCTCCTGGAGAAAATGAAACTCAATAAGAAAAAAAATTGCAACAAAATAGTACACATATTTATAACTACTAAACCAGGCTCAGGGCATAATACATAACAGTTTCACAAACAATCAATACAAATTATTGGATATAAAATTACTTTTTGATGACCACTGTGAAAATACAAGCTGTTCAAGTCATTCCTCAGACCATTATTGATTTTGCTTAACTTTTTTCTACTACATTTTTAAAGTACTTGGTGTCAAGTTTTAAGTCTCCACTCTATAGTAAAATGCTAAGCAAATTCATGTAGACTTGGATTTTTTAAAAAGGTGAAGGAAAAGAGTGCCTGAGAATTTTTTTGTTTTTTTATTTCTAAAAAAAAAAACAGATTGTGGAAGGCACTTTAAAAGGACACAATGATTCTAGCATTTGAGCAATTGGCCAGGCTTTTTTTTTTAATTTTCACTTAATACTATTTTTTTCTAATTACATGTAAAAATAGTTTTCAATTTTCATTTTTGTAAGATACAGAGTTCCGAGTTTTTCTCCCTCTCTCCGCAAGACAGCAAACAATCTGATATAGATTATAATACACGATCACATTAAATATATTTCCACATTAATCATGTTGTGAAAGAAGAATCAGAACAAAAGGGAAAAATCAGAAGAAAGAAAAAAAAAAGTAGTATGCTTATGTCTACATTCAGACCCAAAGTTCTTTCTCTGAATGTGGTTAGCATTTTCCATCATGAGTTTTTTGGAATTGTCTAGATCGTTGCATTGCAGAGAAGAGGTAAGTCTATCATAGATGACCATTGCGTTTGCATTCTGCAATCTTCTCCTAGCTCTGCTCACTTTGTGCAACATTAATTCATGCAAGACTTTCCAGATTTTTCTGAAATCCACCTGTTCATCATTACTTATAGAACAATAACATTCTATTACATTCATATACCACAACTGGTTTAGCCATTCTTGAATTGATATCCATTACCTCTATTTTTTAACCAACACAAAAAGAGGTGCTATAAACATTTTTGTACATGTGGGTCCTTTTCACTTTTTTATGATCTCTTTGGGATACAAACCTAATAGTGGTATTGCTGGATCAAATAGTGTGCACAGTTTAATTGTCTTTTGGACATAGTTCCAAATTACTCTTCAGAATGGTTGGATTAATTCACTGCCACCAACAAAGTATTTCCCACATCTTCTTCAGCATTTATCATTTTCCTTTTCTATCATATTAACCAATCTGATGTAAGGTGGTAACTCTGAGGGTTTTTTCCTTGTTTGTTTGTTTTTGTTTTTGTTCTTGGTATGCTCTCTTGATTTGATTAATTTATTTATTTTTAGTTTTCAACAATTATTTCACCAAAATTTTGAGTTCAAAATTTTCTCCCCATCTCATCCCTCCCCCCACCCCAAGATGGCATACATTCTGAATACACCTTCCCCTAATTTGTCCTCCCTTTTATCTCCCCCACCCTTCTCTTATACCCTTCTCCTCTTTTTCTTTAGGGCAGGATAGATTTCTATGCCTTATTGCCTGTATATATTATTTCTCAGTTGCATGTGAAAACAATTTTTAACATTTGTTTTTAAAGCTTTGTGTTCCAAATTTTCTCTCTCCCTCTTTAGCCACCCTCATTGAGAAGGCAAGCAACTCAATACAGGTTATACATGTGTAATCATGCAAAACACTTCCATAGTAGTCATATTGTGAAAAACTAACTATATTTCCCTTCATCCTATCCCATCCCCACTGACTCTATTCTCTCTTTTTACCCTGTCCCTCCTCAGAAGTGTTGGCTTCTGATTTTCCCCTCCCCCAATCTGCCCTTCCCTTTATCATCCCCTTATTCTCTTCTCCCCTTCGTTCCTATTTTCTGGTAGGGTAAGATAGATTCCATACCCAACTGAGTGTGCATGCTATTCCCTCCTTATGCCAAATCCTCTGAGAATAAGATTCACTCATTCCCTCTCACCTTCCCTCACTTTCCCTCTACTGTAAAAGCCTTTTCTTGTCTGTTTTGTGTGAGATAATTTACTCCATTCTACCTCTCCTTTTTTCCTTCTACTAGTAAAATTCTCTCTTATCCCTTAATTTTATTCTCCAGATATCACCCCTTCATCTTCAACTCACCCTGTGCCCCCTATCTATCTATCTATCTATCCATCTATCTATCTGTATGTTTTCCTTCCAACTACCCTAATACTGACAAAGGTCTGATGAGTGACAAATGTCATCTTTCCATGTAGGAATGTAAACAATTCAACATTAATAAGTCCCATATGATTTCTCTTTCCTGTACCTCTTCATGTTTCTCTTGAGTCTTGTATTTGAAAGTCAAATCTTCTATTCAGCTCTGGTCTTTTCATCAAGAATGCTTGAAAGGCCTCTATTTCACTGAATATTCATTTTTCCCCTGAAGGATTACACTCTGTTTAGCTGAGTAGGTGATTCTTGGCTGTAATCTTATCTCCATTGACATCCAGAATATTATATTCCAAGCCCTCTGGTCCCTTAATGTAGAAGCTGCTAAATCTTGTCTTATCCTGATTGTGTTTCCACAATATTTGAATTGTTTCTTTCCAACTGCTTGAAATATTTTCTCCTTGATCTAGGAATTCTGGAATTTGGCTACAATGTTCCTAGGAGTTTTCATTTGGGGATCTCTTTCAGGAGGAGATTGTTGGATTCTTTCAATTTCTATTTTGTCCTCTGGTTCTAAAATATCAGGGCAGTTTTCCTTGATAATTTCTTGAAAGATGATGTCGAGGCTCCTTTTTTTTGATGATGGTTTTCAGATAGTCCAATAATTTTTAAATTCTCTCTCCTGGATCTATTTTCTAGGTCAGCTGTTTTTCCAATGAGCTATGTCACATTCCCTTCTTTCTTTTTCTCATTTTTTTGGATTAGTTTTACAATGCCTCAATTTCTCTTAAAGTCACTAGCTTCCAATTGCTACATTCTAATTTTTAAGGAAGTATTTTCTTCAGTGAGCTATTGGACTTCCTTTTCCATTTGGCCAATTCTTCTTTTTAAGGCATTCTTCTCCTCATTGGCTTTTTGGACCTCTTTTGCCATTTGTGTTAGGCTATTTTTAAGGTGTTATTTTCTTCAGGATTTTTTGGGGGTCTTCTTTAGCAAGCTGTTGATTTGTTTTTTGAGATTTTTATGCATCAGTCTCATTTCTCTTCCCAGTTTTTCCTCTACTTCTCTTACTTGCTTCTCAAAATCCTTTTTGAACTCTTCCATGGCCTGGGACTGATTCATATTTTTCTTGGAGCCTTTGGATGTTGGAGCTTTGACTTTGTTGTCTTCTTCTGGTTGTATGTTTTGATCTTCTTTGTCATCAAAGATTCTATGGGCTGAATTTTTGCTCATGTTCCCAGCCAATTACTTGAGTTTTAAACTCATTATTAAGGTAAGAATCTAATTCAAGTGTGGAGAATGTACTGTCCCAAGCTTTGGGGATTTTGTGCAGCTGTTTTCAGAAATACTTCCAGGCACCTGTAAATTTTCAGTCCTTCCAAGGTGGTACAATCAAGGGGGAGGTGGTCCTCCTTTCCTGGTCTGAGCTCTGGTCTAAGAGTGACCACAAGCACTCTTTTCCACCTTGGAACCATGATGAAAATTCCCTCTCCACCAAAGCACAATCTCCACCACACCAGCTATCCTCCTCACCCCAGGACTCCCACCCAGAACTGTGACCCAGTTCCAAGCATGGGCAAAGCAAGAGATTCCTGCCTCAGAACTAGCAAAGAGATTCCTGCAATCCCCCTCTGATCAGTCATTCAATTCCCCATCGGTCTGTGGGTCAAGAACTCTGGAAGCAGCTGCTGCTTCAGGACTGTCCTGGGACTGGGGCTGGGACAGAGCTTCTCTTTCACTGTGGCCACAGACCTTTCCTACTGATCTTCTAAGTTATCTTTGGTGTTTGTGAGTTGAGAAGTCTGGAAACTGCCACAGCTGTCCATGATTCAGTTCCCTGAGGCCTGTTCCAGGTTTACGGAGGCCTGGTCTTTGCCTGAGTACCCACACTGAAATGCACTCCTTTCCCAGCCCAGCACAATAGATCTTTCCAATCAATCCCATCCAGATTGTCTTGGGCCGGAAATTTGTTTCACTCTTTCTTTTTGTGGGTTCTGCTGCTTTAGAATTTGTTTAGAGCCAGTTTTACAGATATTTGGAGGGGTTTGGGGGAGAGTTCAAGCAAGTCACTGCTTTTGCTCAATCATCTTGACTTCGCCTCTCAGAGTTGTTTAATTTGCATTTCTCTCATCAAGAGTGATTTAGAATATTCTTTCATATAACTATAGTTTTAATTTCTTCATCTCAAAACTGCCTGTTCATATTCTTGGACCATTTATCAATTGGTGAATGATGTGTATTCTTATAAATTTGATTCAATTTTCCATATATTTGAGAATTGAGGCCTTTATCAGTTTTCCTCCTAATCATTGCTGCATTGGTTTTGTTTATAGAAAACTTTTTCAATTTAATGTAGTCAAAATTATCCCCTTATAATGTTCTCCATCTCCTGGCTAATCATGAATTATTCCTTCTCCATAAATGTGACAGGTAAACTTCTTATTGCTCTCCTGATTTGATTATGGTCTCACTCTTTATATCTAAATCATGTAACCATTTGGAACGTATTTTGGTATAGGATGTAAGATGTTGTTGTATACCTAGTTTCTGCCATACCATTTTCCAGTTTTTCCAGCAGTTTTTGTCAAATAGTGAGTTCTTATCCCAGAAGCTGGAGTCTTCAGGTTTATCAAACAGTAGATTGCTGTAGTCATTTACCGCTATATCTTGTATATCTAATCTATTCCACCAATTCACCACTCTATTTGTTAGCCAGGAACAAAATTTTTTGATGATTGCCATTATATAATACAGTTTTAGATCAAGTATGTCTAGTCCACCTTCCTTTACAATTTTTTTCATTATTTCCTTTGATATTCTTGACCTTTATTTCTTCCAGATGAGTTTTGATAAGGAAAGGCAAAGCCAAAGATAAAACTTGCCTGAGCTCTCCTCAGTTTTCCTTGCAAACAATATTAAACCACATCTCCAAATGGATCCTGGAGTGACAGAACCCATAAAAAGATTGAATGAAACAATTTTCCAACCTAACATAACTAAGAACAACTTTAGGTAAGGACTGTATCACTTGAGTAAAATGGGAGCACAGCCCAGTGCAGATATTGGCATAGCTTTTTAACTTTTATATTTTTGAGAGGATTCTCAGAAAATGGCTAAGTAGGTCAGAAAATTCCAAGCCCTCCTTATTTCCCTCACAAACAAGACAAAATAGCACCTGAGGGCAAACAGAGCATTAAAAATAAACAAGAGTTGGGGCAGAACATTGATATTCCTAGGACAATCTCTGAAGAAAAATCACAGGACCAAGGTTTGGTCCCTGTGAAGACTAAACACCACCAAGCTAGTTCCACAGAAACAATGACAAGTGAGCCCTGATGCTAGCTGGGTTGGGAGGTGGCCTCAGCCCCAGTCACAGGAACTTTTACCTCCTGGACAGTGTGGGGAGCCAGGCTTCTGAGTCAGGGAAGATTGGGAGAATCTTTGCTGATAAGGAATGCCAACCCAAGCTATGCTGTGGAGACAGAGCCCTGAGCAGGAAGGAACCAGCACAGGCCCAGTGAGTGGAGAGGAAGTGGGGTAGGAAAAACACTGACTGTAGAAACTTACAGGAAGGCAGAATTATTGGTTTCAGTTCCAAGCTGAAGGGGAGAACTGAAGAAGATCTGAAGCTAGAGGCACCATCCCACATACCCCAGGACTAGAGGTGATTACAAAACATAAGCTGCTACAATTAAAAAAAAAATGAGCAGGCAAAGGAAAAAGAAGCCAACCATAGAAATTTACTATGTGAACAGAGAAGACTGGGATTCATCTCTAGAGGAGGATACTGAAGCAAAAAAAAAAAGCCTTTCCTAACCCAATGAAAAACATAAAATGGTCACCTACCCAAAAAGAATTCATAGAATAACTTTAAAAAGGGTTTAAAATTAAATGAAAAGAATTGAGGAAAAAATAGAAAATAGTAACAATCTAAGAAAAAATGAGATTATGAAAAGAAAGTTAACCCACTAGAAAAGGAGATACAGAATTGTAAGGAAAAAAAATGACTCCTTGAAAATTAGAATTGGGCAAGGGTAAGTCAGCAAAGTTATAAGAGTCCAAGAATAATAAAACAAAATATAAAGAATGAAAAAATAGAAGATAATGTGAAACATCTTATAAGAAAAACAACTAATCTAGAGAACAGATGAAGAAGAGAAAACATATGCATGTAAGATAGCAGCAGCACCTTGTTCACATAGCGTGGTAGCTAGTAATTATTTGAGAACTCTCTATCCCTAATAATTTCAGCTGAGTTCAAAGATAAAATTGAAGGAATCCATGCATTTATGAGTTTTCAACAACAATTTTGCATTTATAATTTGAAAACACTATTAGCCTAAAGATGAAACACCATTTTTATCACTTGCCTATGCCTTAGAAGGGGACATTCTTTATTATTGAATTTGTCTTCCATTTCTAAGAACTCAGTGTATGTGATACCATAGCATTTGAATGAGATAAAACATACAGTGTACTCAAATGGGGGAATTTAAATTCATTTTTGTTTTAAAAGGAATTTTTTTCTTTTATTAAGTTGGTCACTAGGAAATGCACATCAAGGTTTGAACAGATAAAGCATGAACAGCATTATTGTGATTGAAGTGCTTGTAGGTTCTGCACCAATTTTTCACCATGATGCACTTCATTGCTATTTAAAACTGTATCAACTTTAGTGGAAGAATAAATTATTTGTGATTAAAAAAAAGAAGAGAAAACATAAGAATAATCTCACTACCTGAAACCTATGGTCAAAAACAGAAACTTGGTAAAGTAATACAAAAAATAATTAAAGTCTCCTGAAGTGTTAGAACAAAAGGGGAAAGTAGAAATAGAAAAAAAAAGTCCCTTGATCACCACCTGAAAAAAATTCTATAAGGAAAACATATAGTGATATAATATTCAATTTCTAAAACTCCCATTTCAAGGAAAATATTATGAGTAACAAGAAAAAGAACAATTTAAATATGGTGGTATCACAATTAGAATCATACAACACATAAGAGTGGGTATGCTAAAAGACCACACATCTTGGAAAAATATATATTGCAGAGCAAAAGAACAGGGGTTACAGCCAAAAAAAAAATCACACACAGCAAAGTTAAGCACAATTCTGAAAGAAAAAATACTTGTAATTAATTATAAGACTTTCAGTATTTTGTTTAAAACAAACTGAACTTAACAGAAAATGTGACATATAAGATCCAAGAGAAATATAAGCTACATATCAAGGACTAATTACAAAAGACTCAATAAGGACAGACTGCTTAACTTTTATATGAGGAAATGTAAAATGTATGTCTAAGATTCATATTAATAATTAGGTAATTCTTAAGAAAGATTGGAGTAGATCTGAGTATTCTATGTTTTTATAAAGTAAAACCATTTAAGAACAGGTAAGAAAGAGTAATTATTTTATTTTATTTTATTTTTTACCTTTCTACTTAGAGACTTTGGCAATAGGGAGGCATTTTCAGTTCTAAACATAATAACAAGGATATTTGTTAAAACATAAAGCAATATATTATTCACCTTTGAAAGGGGGCTATTCTTTCCTTTGTTTACTTATTTGCCAATTCTTATTGAATGGTATTTTAGGGTGAATTATAATAGATCTGCAGATAGCATAAGATTCATTTTTAACTTTTTTTGCAATTTATTTTATTTTATTTTTTATTTTTTTATTTTTAGTTTTCAACATTTACTTCCACAAGATTTTGAATTCCAAATTTTCACCCCATCTCGCCCCTCCCCCACCCCAAGATGGCATGCATTCTGAATATGCCTTCCCCTAGCCTGCCTTCCCTTCTGTCTCTCCCCCTGATCTCTTATCCCCTTCTCCTTCTATTTTCCTGTAAGGCAGGATGGATTTCTGTACCCCATTTCCTGTATTTCTTATTTCCCAGTTGCATGTGAAAACTTTTTTTAAACATGTGTTTTTAAAACTTTGAGTTTCAAATTTCTCCCTTCCTCCTTCCCCACCCACCCTCATTAAAAAGGCAAGCAACTCAATAGAGCTTACACGTGTGCAGTTATGCAAAACACTTCCATAGTAGACATGCTGTGCAAAACTAACTGTATTTCCCTTAATCCTATCTTGCCCCCCCATTTATTCTAGTCTTTCTTTTGACCATGTCCCTCCTCAGAAGCATTTCCTTCTGATTACCCCTTCTCCCAATCTGCCCTCCTCCATATCATCCCCCTACTCTCTTGTCCCCTTCCCCTCCCATTTTCCTGTAGAGTAAGACAGATTTCCATACCCGATTGAGCATGTATGTTATTCCCTCCTTAAGTCAAATCCTATGAGAATAAGATTCACTCATTCCCTCTCACCTCCCCCCATTTCTCCTCCACTGTAAGAGACTTTTCTTTTCTGCTTTTTTTGTGAGATAATTTACCCTGTTCTACCTCTCTCTTTCACCTTCTCCTAGTATAATCCTCTCTCACTCCTTAATTTTATTCTCCAGATATGACCCCTTCATCTTCAATTCACCCTGTGCTCCCTATCTATCTATCTATCTATCTATCTATCTATCTATCTATCTATCTATCCATACATATAATTTTTTCCCCTCCAACTCCCCTAATACTGACAAAGGTCTCATGAGTTACAAATATCATCTTTCCATGCAGGAATGTAAGCAGTTCAACCTTAATAAGTCTCTTATGATTTCCCTTTCCTGTTTACCTCTTCATGTTCCACTTGAGTCTTGTATTTGAAAGTCAAATCTTCTATTCAGCTCTGGTCTTTTCATCAAGAATGCTTGAAAGTCCTCTATTTCACTGAATGACCATTTTTTCCCCTGAAAGATTATACTCAGTTTTTCTGGGTAGGTGATTCTTGGTTGTAATCCTATCTCCTTTGCCCTCTGCAATATTGTATTCCATGCCCTGTAGTCCCTTAATGTAGAAGCTGCTAAATCTTGTATTATCCTGATTGTGTTTCCATAATACTTGAATTGTTTCTTTCTGGCTGCTTGTAATATTTTCTCTTTGACCTGGGAATTCTGGAATTGAGCTGCAATACTCCTAGGAGTTTTCCTTTGGGGATCTCTTTCAGGAGGAGATTGTTGGATTCTTTCAATTTCTATTTTGCCCTCTGATTCTAAAATATAAGGGCAGTTTTCCTTGATAATTTCTTAAAAGATGATGTCTAGGCTCTTTTTTTTGATCATGGCTTTCAGATAGTCCAATAATTTTTAACTTCTCCCTCCTGGATCTATTTTCAAGGTCAGTTGTTTTTCCAATGAGATATTTCACATTGTTTTCTAATTTTTCATTCTTTTGGATTTGTTTTACAGTGTCTTGATTTCTCATGAAGTCACTAGCTTCCAATTGCTCTATTCTAGTTTTTAAGGAAGTATTTTCTTCAGTAATCTTTTGGACATCCTTTTCCATTTGGCCAATTTTGCTTTTAAAGGCATTCTTCTCCTCATTGATTTTTTGAACCTCTTTTGCCATTTGGGTTAGGCTATTTTTTAAGGAGTTATTTTCTTCAGTATTTTTTGGGTCTCCTTTAGCAAGCTGTTGACTTGTTTTTCATTATTTTCTTGCATCACTCTCATTTCTCTTCCCAGTTTTTCCTCTACTTCTCTTACTTGCTTCTCAAAATCCCTTTTGACCTCTTCCAAGGCCTGGGACTGATTCATATTTTCTTGGAGGCTTTGATTGTAGGAACTTTGACTTTGTTGTCATCTTCTGGTTGTATGTTTCTTTGTCACCAAAGTAAGATAATATAGTCTGACTCTTTTTGCACTGCTTACTCATGATCCCAGCCAATTACTTGAGTTTTACACTCTTTGTTAAGTTAAGAGTCTGCTTCCAATGTGGAAAATGTACTGTCCCAAGCTTTGGGGGTTTGTACAGTTGTTTTCAGAGATACTTCTAAGGACCTGTAAATTTTCAGTTCTTCCAAGGTGGTATGATAAGGGGCGAGGTGTTTCCTCTCCACCACTATAACAAACCCTACCACACCAGCACTCCTCCTCACCCCAGGACCACCCCTTAGAACTGTGACCCAGATCTAAGCATGGGCAAAGCAAGAGATTCCTGCCTCAGCACTGTCAAAGAGATCCCTACAATCCCCCCCCCCAGCCACTCAATTCCCCCTCAGTATGTGGGCCAGAAGCTCAGAAGGCAGCCACTGCCCCAGGGGCAGCTGAGACCTAGCTTCTCTCTCACTGTAGTCACAGACTTTTACCACTGACCTTCTAAGTTGTTTTTGGTATTTGTGCTTTGAGAAGTCTGGAAACCACCACAGCTGCCCATGATTCAGTCTTCTGAGGCCTGCTCCAGGTTCGCTGTGGCCTGTGGGCCCATAACGAACTGCACTCCTTTCCCTGCCCAGCGCAGTATACCTTTCTATTCAACCATCCAGGTTGTCTTGTGCTGGAAATTTGTTTCACTCTGTCTTTTTGTGGATTCTGCTGCTTTAGAATTTGTTTAGAGCCATTTTTTACAGGTATTTGAAGGGGTTTGGGGGAGAGCTCAAGTAAGTCACTGCTTTTACTCTGACATCTTGGCTCCACCCCCTCTGCATGAGATTTATTAAAGATATTTTAGGGGGCAGAGTGAAGATGACAGAAAAAGAACAGTGACACATCTGAGCTTTTCCCCCAAACCACTCCAAATAACTTTAAATAATTCCATAAAACAATTTCTGTAGAAGCAGAATCCACAAAAGGATGGAGTGAAATAATTTTCCAGCCAAAGAAAAATTATAAGGTATGCAGGAAAGGTCTGTCATACCTGGGTATGACAGTGGAGCACAATCCAGCGCAGGCTGTACCAGCATAGAACAGCCCCACCAAACTAAAAGTAGGCCTCTGAAGTCATA
This sequence comes from Vombatus ursinus, assembly GCF_900497805.2. Classification (NCBI taxonomy): domain Eukaryota; kingdom Metazoa; phylum Chordata; class Mammalia; order Diprotodontia; family Vombatidae; genus Vombatus; species Vombatus ursinus. Next base: position 29,467,361 of record NW_020954610.1, read on the forward strand.
GAATCATCACCAGCAGTGGCAGCAGCAATTGCTGCTGCTGCTGCTTCCAGAGCTCTCAGCCTATATATGACAATGAGGTTGAAAAATAGAAAAGAACATTTACCATTGAGAATTATTATGATGGTAGGGAACATCAAAACAAACTCAGAAGATGACAAGATTGTCAAAACACATACATCTGAAAACTCAAAGGTAAATATGAATTGGTCCCAAGACCAAAAAACCTTCTTAGAAGAGTTCAAGAAGGATTTTAAAAATCAATTAAGAGAAGTAGAAGAAAAATTGCAAAAAGAAATAAGAGGTATGCAAGAGAGAGTCAACAGTTTGCAAAAAGGGAGGAAAATAATGACTGAAGAAAACAAGCCTTAAAAATCACAATTGGGAAAAAGACTGTCAAGACTTTCAAGAGGCAAGATGGTGGAATAGATGGAATCAGCCACTCCCATTCTCCCTTATTGACCTCTAAAAACCAAGGAAATATCATTCTTAGAGGGGGGAAAGCTAGAAGAGTGGCACCTGCAGAAAGATGGGGTGAGCAGTCCTTTAGCTCAGGAGGTTTGAGGAATTAAAGGGAAAGGTCCTTCTTACTCTGGTGTAAGGGGAGCAGTACAAGACAGGTGGTATCCAAGTAAGCCAGTCAAAAGTCTCACCTCAGCAAATCAGCAGGAGATCCTGAGACCCAGAGTGGTGGATCAGACAAGTGTCAACACCAGGACCCCTGCATGCCTTGCACAGCCAGGGAAACTGGCAGACTCGACCTTGGAGAGTAACCATGTGCAACAATGGGCAAGTGTTCTCCAGCAACTGAATATCCCTGTGCTTCAGCTCAGCCCAGGTGATGAGGGATCCTCCAGCAATCAGACCTCCTTCCCACCCTAAGAGCTTCAGTGTAGCCCTAGGGAAATGCAGAAAAACCCCACCTGGACTCAGCCCACACCAGAAACCAGCAGTAGGACCTCAGCTCAGCACAAGGTAAGCTGCCAGACCCCTACAGCCTCCAGCAGCCAGCACCTGAGGCCCCAACACACAAAGGCAGTGATGAGGCCCCTGGCCCCCAGCATAAGAAGCCTAGAAATGTGCCGACTGTGTTCCAGCAGGAAAGCTCAACTTTAAAAGACAGGAAATAGACAAATGTCATGAATAAAAAGCAGAAATGGACAATGACCATGGCTTCTTTTTATGGACACAGGGAAGATCAAAACACAAATTCAGAAGAGGACAACATTGTCACATCCAAAACCTCAAAAGGGAATATGAACTGATGTCAAATCCAAAAAGCTTCCTTGGAAGAACTCAAGATGGATTTTATTTTTTTTTTAATTAATCAATTTATTTTTAGTTTTCAACATTCACTTTCACAGGATTTTGAGTTCCAAATTTTCTCCCCATCTCATCCCTCCCCTTGCCCTCAACATTATATTTAGAACTGTGACCCAGATCCAAGCACAGGCAAAGCAAGAGATTCCTGCCTTAGCACTGGCAAAGAGATCCCTGCAATCCCCCTCTGATCAGCCACTTGATTCCCCCTCAGTCTGCAGGAAGGAAGTTCAGGAGGCAGACACCATCCCAGGGCTGGGTTCAGGGAATGGGGCTATGACCCATGCTTCTTTCTCTCATTAAAAACACACTTTTCCTACTGACCTTCTAAGTTGTCTTTGGTGTTCATGGGTTGAGAAGTCTGGAAACCACCACCACTGCCTGCAATTCAGTCCTATGAGGCTTGCTTCTCTCCCAAACTGGAGCAATATACCTTTATGATCAACCATCCAGGCTGTCTTGGGCTGGAAATTTGTTTCACTCTGTCTTTTTGTGGGTTCCGTTCCTTTAGAATTTGTTTAGAACTAGTTTTATAGGTATTTGGAGGGTTTTGGGGGAGAGCTCAAGGAAGTCACCGCTTTTACTCCACCTTCTTGTATCCCAAGATGGATTTTAAAAGTCAAAGAGGTAGAAGAAAAATTGGGAAAAGACATGAGAGGTATGCAATACAGAATCAACAGCTTGGGAAAGGGAGGAAAAAAATTGAATGTAGGAAACAATTCCTTAAAAATACACATTCAGTAAAATGGAAAAATAAAAGTACACTGAAGAAAATAACTCCTTAAAAAGTAGAATTGACTAAATGGGAAAGGAGGTACAAGTGTTATCTTCTCATTTAAGGATATAAACATTTTAGCTCTAGCAAGTCCCTTTTATTTCATTTTTCCTTTTTACCTGTTTATGCTTCTTATGTGCCTTCCTATCAGTTTTCAAATTTTTCATTTCATTCTGGTCTTCTCCTTATGAAAGCTTTAAATCCTTCTATTTCATTGAATGACCATTTTTCCCTTGATATATTGAACTTAATTTCACCAGGTAAATTATTCTTTGTTGTAGTCCTAGATCCTTTGCCTTGTGGAATATAATGTTCTATGACCAACTGTCTTTTAAAGTTGCTACTGCTAAGGCCTGTGTAATAGTGATTGTGGCTCTCTGATATTTGAATTGTTACTTTCTGGCAGCTTGCAGTACTTTTTTTCCTTGACCCAATGGTTCTGAATTTTGGTTATAATTTTCCTTGGAGATTTTATTATGGGAATTCTTTCTGAAAGTGATCAGTAGACTATTTTGCCCTGTGATTCTAGGATATCAGGGCAGTTTTCATTGATAATTTCTTTTTTTGGGGGGGGGTTTAAATTATTAATTTATTTTTATTTATCAACAATCACTTCCCTAAGCTTTTGAGTTTTAAATTTTTCTCCCCTTCTCTCTTCACCTCCCTTCCCAAGATGACACGCAATAAGATGTAGACTATACATATACATTCCTATTAAATATATTTTCACATTAGTGATGCTGTAAGGAAGAATTAGAACTAATAGGAGGAACCACCAGAAAGAGGAAACAGAACACAACAGAAGAAAAATAAAAGAGCAAATAGTATGCTTTGATCTGCATTCAAACTCCATAGTTCCTTCTTCCTATGTGGATAGCATTTTCCATCATGAAGGCTCTAGAGATGTCTTAGATCCTTGCATTGCTGAGAAGGGTTAAGTCTATCAATATTAGTCATCACACAATGTGGCTGTTACTGTGTACAACCTTCTCCTGGTTCTGCTCATTTCACTCAGCATCATTCCATACAAGTCTTTCCAGATTTTTCTGAAGTTGGTCTATTCATCATTTCTTATAGCATAATAGTTTTTTTTAGTTGTATGTCCAATTCATTGATCTCTTCTTTTTCTATTTTATTTATGCTAGAGATAAATTTAGAGATATAAAACTTCCCCTAAGAACTGCTTTCACTGCATTCCATAAGTTTGGTATGGTATCTCATTATTGTCATTCTCTTGGATGAAGTTATTTAGTTTCCAATTATTTTTAGTCTATCTTTCCATGGTCCTTTATTACATATAATTTTTATTGCATCATGATCTGAAAAAGAAGCATTTAATATTTCCACCTTTCTGCATTGGATTGTGAGGTTTTTATGCCCTAGTACATGGTCAATTTTTGTGTATTTGCCATGTTCTACCAAGAAAAATGTATATCCCTTTCTATCCCCATTCAATTTTCTCCAGAGATCTATCATACCTAACTTTCCTAATATTCTATTGACCTCCTTAACTTCTTTCTTATTTATTTTGTGGTTAGATTTATCTAGTTTAGAGAGGGTGAGGTTGAGGTCCCCCACTAGTATAGGTTTGCTGTATTAAGGGAACTAATAAAAAGAAATGCAGGGGAAGGGGGCTTAGCCATTGGAAATCTTAAATTGTATTATAAAGCATCAATCATCAAAACTACTTGGTACTGGCTAAGAAATAGAGTGTTGGATCAGTGCAATAGTTTAAGTATGCAAGACACAGTGGTCAATGACTATAGTAATCTATTATCTGATAAATCTAAAAACTCCAGTTTCTGGAATAAGAACTTGCTCTTTCACAAAAACTGTGGAAAACTGGAAAAGTGTATGCCACAAACTAGGCATAGACCAAAATCTGATATCATATAACAAAATAAAGTCAAAATGGATTCATGATTTAGATATAAAGGCTGATACTGTAAGCAAATTAGGGGAGCAAGGAATAGTTTACTTATCATAGTTATGCAGAACAGAAGAATTCATGACCAAATAAGAGAGAGAACATTACAAAATGCAAAATGGATAACTTTGATTATGTTAAATTGAAATTTTTTTGTACAAACAAATCCAATGCAACTGAGATTAGAAGGGAAGTAGAAAATTGGGAAAGAATTTTTACAACCAGGTCTCTCTGATAAGGACCTCATTTCTAAAATATATAGAGGATTAAGTCAAATTTATAAGAATGCAATTCATTCCCCAATTGATAAATGGTCAAAGGATATGAACAGACAGGTCTCAGATCAACAAATTAAAGTCATCTAGAGTCATACAAAAAATGCTCTAAATCACTATTGATTAGAGAAATGCAAATCAAAACAAATCCGAGGTGCCACATCACACCTATCAGATTGACCAACATGACAAACAGGAAATGATAGATATTGGAGAAGATGTGGGAAAACTGGAACACTAATGCATTGTTGGTGGAGTTGTGAAATGATCCAACCATTTTGGAGAGTAATTTGGAACTATGCTCAAAGGGCTATAAAAATGTACATGACCTTTGACCCAGCAACAGCACTTCTAGGGCTGAGTCCCAAAGAGATCATACAAATGGGAAAAGGACTCACATGTACAAAAATACTTATAACAGCTCTTTCTGTGGAGGCAAAAAATTGGAAATTTGGGGGGGTGCCCATCAATTGGGGAATGGCTGAACAAGTTGTGGTATAAGAATGCAATGGAATTCTATTGTGCTATAAGAAATGATGAGCAAGCAGAATTCAAATGATCCTGGAAAGACTTGTATGGACTGATGCTGAGTGAAGTGAGCAGAACCAGAAGAAAGTTGTACACAGTAACAGCCATGTTGTGCGATGACTAATATTGATAGACTTAACCCTTCTCAGCAATACAAGGACCTAAGACAGCTCCAAAGGCCTCATGATGAAAATGCTATTCATATTCAAAGAAAGAACTATGGAGTTTGAATGCAGATTGAAGCATACTAATTGCTATTTTTTTTCTTCTGTTGTGTTTTGTTTCCTCTTTCTGGTGGTTCCTCCCATTGGTTCTAATTCTTACTTACAACATCACTAATGTGAAAATATGCTTAATAGGAATGTGTATGTATAGCCTATGTCAGATTGCATGCCATCTTGGGGAGGGAGGTGGGGATGGAAGAGGAGAAAAATTTAAAACTCAAAAGCTTATGGAAGTGATTGTTGATAAATCAAAATAAATTAATTAAAAGATTAAATCAAATTAAATTTCAAAATGGGAAAAGGACTCACATGTATGAAAATACTTATAGAGCTCTTTTTGTGATGACCAAGAATTAGAAATTGGGGAGATACCCATAATTGGGAAATGGCTGAACAGTTTGTAGTATATGAATGTAATGGAATACTATTGTGCTATAAGAAATGATGAACAGGCAGATTTCAGAAAAACCTGTAAATACTTGCATGAACTGATGCTGAGTTAAGTGATGAAGTGAATGGAACCAGGAGGACATTTTACAGCATAATAGCAACATTGTGTTATGATCAACTATGATGGGCTTAGCTCAAGTCTTGTGATAGAAAATACTAACTATATTGAGAGAAAGACCTATGGAGTCTGAGTGCAAATCAAAGCATACTGTTTTCACTTTTTTTTCTTTTTTCTCTCATGGGTTTTCCCTTTTGTTCTAATTTTTTCACAACCTGATTGATATGGAAATATGTTTAACATGGTTGTCCGTGTATAACCTATATCAGATTGCTTGCTATATTAGGGAGGGGAGAGGGAAAGGAGAGAGGGACAAAAATTTAGAACTCAAAATCTTTAATTTAATAATAGTTCTGAGTGTTTAAAACTATCTTTATGGGTAATTGGAAAGAAATGCAATTCAGAAAAAATTGAAAAAAAATCTCTTTATTTTGAAATTTTACTATGACTGATGTGCTATCATTGTATCCATTTAAACATAAGGAAACTAAGGGAAATAGAGGTTAAAATACTTGCTTGGTGTCATCTAGGTAGAAATGTCATTAGGCAGAATTTTAACTCATCTCCTGATTTCAGATCCAGTACTTTATCCAATAAATGCTGCTTAATTAATGTTTGTTTGTGGATTAATTGTGTACTAGAAACTTGTTTGCAAATATTGTTGTTGTTTCTATAACAATGAAATAGTGCACTGAACATACAGTTAAGAAGTTCTTTTTTGTGTTCAGGTTTAGACTGCAAGTCCTCTAAGTTCCATTCTGGCTCTAAATCAATCAAGTTATTTGTATCCATACTTGTTCATACCCTTTGACCCAAAGGTTGGTCCTAATATAAGATAAATACCTCAATTAAAATCAAAAGCAATAGCCTCAATCTTTATCATAGTGAAACTTGATCCAAGTAGATATTAATTAATGGGGATAAATAGCTGAAAAATATGTCATATAAATGTAATTTATTATTGGATTGTAAAGAATAATGAATATAAAGAATTAAAAGAAACTTAGGAAAGCTGTATGAAATGATATATAATTAAGAAGCTGGACATGGAGAAGAATATATACAATGAAAAGGAAATGACTTATACTCATATAGGTCAATATAACCTGACAACAGATTGTGAAAAGCTCCAAATGCTGAAGGATTTTTTTTAATTTAACCTGGAGGAATTTGGAAACCTCTGGAGTTTAATTACTATGTGCATGAAAATCAAATGCCCACTGTTTTAAGAACCAAGAGATCTAGGTTCTAGGACTACCTCTTCTCTTAACCTTTGAAGTGACCTTGATAAAATGATCTGACCTCACAGTTTCCTCATATTAAATTGATGGGATTGAAATCTAAATCTTTTATGCACTGTCATGTAATGAAACAGAAGAAAGATTAATTTGTTTCTTGATTACTTTATAGATGTTTTCTAGGTAAAAAAACAAAACAAAACAAAACAAAAAACAAAAACAAAAACAAAAAAAACCCCAAAACCCTGACTTCCCCTTGTGCTTTGCACAATTTTTCAACTGAAAAAAGAAAGACAATTGTCCTCCTTCCTAATATATCTGTCTTTACGTGGATAATTTATCATGGAAGGGAAAAAAAAAACATTGAGCTGGATTCACTTACTGAGGAGTAGAATCAAAGCAGAGGAAAAATTGTGCTCAAGTAAAAATGTAGATGTTATTTACTAGGGTTTGTTTAGGAGTGGGAGATAGGATAGGCAAGAGGAACAATTCATCATTCTCAGTAGTGTTCTTTTCTTTTTTTTCTTTTTTATTATTAATTTATTTTAATTTATCAACAATCACTTCCATAAGGTTTTGAGTTTTAAATATTTTGCCCCCTCCCTCCCTCCCTCCCTCCCTCCCTCCCCAAGATGGCATGCAATCTAATATAGGCTATACATAGACATCCCTATTAAACATATTTTAACATTAGTGATGTTGTAAGTAAGAATTAGAACTAATAGGAGGAACCACCAGAAAGAGGAAACAAAACACTACAGAAGAAAAAAATAACAAATAGTATGCTTTGATCTTCATTCAAACTCCATAGTTCTTTCTTTGGACGTGGATAGCATTTTCCACTATGAGGCTTTTGGAGATGTCTTAGATCCTCGTATTGCTGAGAGGGGTTAGGTCTGTCAAAGTCAGTCATCACTCAATATGCCTGTCATTGTGTACAACATTCTCCTGGTACTGCTCACCTCACTCAGCATCAGTCCATACAAGTCTTTCTAGGTGTATCTGAAGTCTGCCTGTTGATCATTTCTTATAGCTCAATAGTATTCCATTACATTCATATAGCACATTCATAATTATGATTACTGTGTTTTTCTCTCCATCCTTCCCCCCCATTTATGCTTTTCTTTCTGTTTTCTCCTTTTCCCTCCTCATTAATGTTTTGCTTTTAACCACCCCCTCCCTCAGTCCCATCTCTGTTCTTGTTAGCTCACTCCCTTTTCTTTCTGCTTTTCCCTCCTACTGCCTATAGGACATGTTAGATTTCTATGCCTAACTGATTGTGCTATTCCTTTCTTGAGCCAAATCTGATGAGAGTAAGGTTCCAACAATGCTCATCTCCCTCCCTTCTTTCCCTCTGCTGTAATAAGTTTTTGTGTCTTTTCCTGTGATGTAATTTACCCTTGTCTGCCTCCTCCTCTGCTTTTCTCTCCATACATTTTCTTAGTTAGATCAGATTAATTCACTTACTTGGATCCATTTAACCCAATTCATTAGATTTTTTTCATCATTACATCAAAGTCAATATATAGCCACCCCCTTTACGTATATCCCTTGAACATGGTGTAATAACAATACAATTCTCAAGAGTTACAAGTGTCATCTTCCCTTGTAGGGATGTTAACAGTTTGCCCTTATTAATAACATGTTGTTTCTTTCTGTCCCATTTACCTTTTTATGTCTCTCTTGAGTCTTATATTTGAAGATCAGATTTTCTATTGAGCTCTAGTCTTTTTATCAGGAAGGTATGGAAGTCCCCTATTTTGTTGAATATCCGTCTCCTCCCCTGAAAGCTCATGCTCATTTTCACTGGGTAGTTGATCCTTGGTTGTAACCCAAGCTCCTTTCCCTTATGGAATATCACATTCCACTCCCTATGTTCTTTTAATGTAGAAGCTGCAATGTCCCATGTAATCTTGACTGTGGTTCCATGATATTTAAGTTGTTTCTTTCTGGCAGCTTGCAGTATTTTCTCTTTGACCTGGTAATTTTGGAATTTGGCTATTATATTCCTTGGTGTTTTCAATTTGGGATCTCTTTCAGGAGGTGATCAGTGGATTCTTTCTATGGCTATTTCACCCTCTGGTTCTAGGACCTAGGGGCAGTTTTCCTTTATGATTTCCTGAAAGATATTGTCCAGGCTCTTTTTTTATCATGATTTTCAGGTAGACCAATAATTTTTAAATTGTCTCTCCTGGATCTATTTTCCAGGTCAGTTGTTTTACCAATGAGGTATTTTACATTTTCATCTATTTTTTCATTCTTTTGTTTTTGTTTGACTGATTCTTGCTCTCTCATAGAGTCATTAGTTTCCATTTGCTCAATTTTAATTTTTAACAAATTATTTTCTTCTATTAGAGTTTGTATCTCCTTCCCCATTTGGCCAATTGTATTTTTTAGGTACTTGTTTTCTTCAGTGTACTTTTTTTCCCCCAATTGGTCAATTGTATTTTTCAAGGACTCTTCTACCTCTCTCATTTGATTTTTAAAATCTTTCTTGAGCTCTTCTAGGAAGGCTTTTTGGGCTTCAAATCAGTTCATATTCCCTTTTGAGGTTCCAGATGTGGGTTTGTTGACAATGTTGTCTTCTTCAGAATTTCTTCCTTAATCTTCACTCTTCCCATAATAAGAATCTATCATATGTTTCTTTTTGCTCATGGTGTTTACTTATTTCCTGGCCTTTAAGGAGATTGGGTTCTCCTGCTGGGAAGCAAAGGGCACTGACCCAAACTTCTTGTGTTGGGAGCCTAGGGCCTGGTCAATGGCTTTGTATGCTGGGACCTACAATGTTGGCAGTTGGAGGCTATAGGATTCTGGAAGTTTCCCTGGTGTTGGGCTGGAATCAGCAACACTGGAACTCTAGGGGTAGGATTGGGTAATGTGGCTCCTGGGGATTTTCTGCTCACCCAGACCTTTCCTTCCTTTTACTTTCTTCAGCTCCTTTCAGATGGATGTTGCAGGTTGTTTATCCACCTGGGGCCCCTTGTACTGCTGCTTCCCTTAGTTTTGCTGAGGCATTGGGAGAGCCGGTTGCTACAGAATGCTGAGGCACCTCGTGGTTTTCTGAGCTGGTCAACCAGTTCCCTGCCCTCAATAAGGCACTCAGGGATCCAGGTGTTGGTGTTTGCCTGCTCCACAACCTGGGCTTCAGGATCTCTTCCTGGTATGGTGAGGTGGGCTTTCCACTAGCTTGCTGGGATGCCTCCCATTCTGTATTGCTCCCATTCCCCCAAGGTAAGAGGGGCCTTTCCAGTTAATTCCTGAAACTACCTGGGCTACTGGACTGCTGTGCCCCATCTTTCTTCTGGTTCAGTTGTTCCAGGGATTTTTTTCCTGAGGTGATATTTTCTGGACTTTCAGGGGTTAATAGGGGAGGGTAAGAGAGAATCTCCTCTTACTCTGCCATCTTGGCTCCCAGAAGCAAAAGTCCACCAGTACTGTTCTTTTTCACTATGGGACCAAATTGGCTCCACAGCATCTCCAGCATTGTATTATAATGCTCAATCTAAAACTGGATTTTGATGTTATATTAAATAAACAAATTACTCCCTGACTCTGGCCCAAGCATGTAATAAATACTTTTATTTTTATATTTTGATATCTTATAGAGTTCAGGTAACTGTTTGTTCTGAAAAAGTAGATAAGCTAGTCTATAAGATTTGCAGAAATTGGACTAAATCAACAATCTTCACGGCTCCAGAAGATAGCATGGGAAGAGGACAGGATACATTCTTCTTTCTATAATCAGGATATGATGAAATATCTCCCCTGCAAGGATGGAGGCATGGGAAGAGTCAAAACATGATACTTCTTTTTTTCTGCATCAGACAATAAATTGTAGTTGTCTAAACCTATGTCTAAATGATAGCTCAAAAATCACTAGGAAGAAAAATTGACATCAATGAGTATTTCAGTGGTCATTAAACTCTTCTACAAATTCTATTTTAGCTGAATCCATCAATTTTTTTCTAGTAAAATAAATTAGAAAGGACAATTCTGTCATGTTAAGAGAATCAAATAGCTTGGCCAGTTCCACTGATCCTCTGCCTTCTGACGCTAGCTGCAAATGTTATAGTAGATTGGCAGAAAGAACAATACCAATATCCTGAAAATCCTACAAGATCACTTAAGTCCCTTCTCAAACTAAACTGCCCAGCATTCAAACTCTGCTTCAGAGAGCACAACTCTGATGGTTTGGCTACATTGTTTGAATGCAAAACATATGCTTGCCAAAAAGACTATTTTATGGAGAACTCACAGGGCATGTGTTCCCATACTGGTCAGAAGTGATACAAGGACATTCTCAAGGTCTGTTTTAAGAACTTTGGGATTGATTGTGTGACATGAGAGACAATGGCACAGGACCACTCAGCATGGCATGCCCACATCAGAGAAGGTGCTGTCTTCTATGAGCAAAGCAGAATTGAAACAGCTCAAAGGAAATGCAGGATGCACAAATTTAGAGAAAACACCCCAAATGTTCACTAGGACAATCTGTGCCCAACCTGTAGTAGAGCATTCTGAGCTGGTATTAGTCTGATCAGCCATAGTCAGGAACACTGAAACTTGACTTTAGCATAGTGATGTCATTTTGGTCCTCTTCAATAATGGACAACAACCAACCAATCTCTCTGCTTCAAATGTGTTTCTTGTAAACAACATATTGTAAGTTTCTGTTTTTTTTTAATCCACTCTGCTATCTGCTTCTGTTTTATGGGAGAGTTCATCCCATTTACATTCACAGTTATAATTACTAATTGTGTCCTTATCTCCAAAATGACATGGAAAACTTAAATCTGATCAAAAGGTAAAGGAATTATAGTCCGGCTGAAATGGTGAATTCCAACCCATTGTGTTTTAGTCAGAGAAGTCTGAGGGTAAGTGGAATTCTTCATGTGTCTAGATTATCCTAGGTGTGGTAATATGAGTATAGACAAGTCTTTTTGACAAAGACTGAGTGATCAGAGTCACATTCCCCTGGACCTCATTAGAATAAGCCCATCTCTCATTATAATATTCATTCTTTCATGACTTGTTAACCAATCAGAGTTGATTTTCACCCTCAGAAACACTCACTCTTCCAAGGGGATATAAGACATGATTAGCTTCCATGAAGGATGGTCAAATGACCATCTTTTTTATTAATTACTCACTAATATGATTAATTACCCAGAAATTATGTCTCTCAAACTTTCCATATGTCACACAAAGTAGTATTTCCACCAGTCTGCTACAAGAACCTTTGGGTTAGGTAATGTGCCTCCAATCAGACCTTGTTAAAGTGTGCATATACTAACAGGATATAGGTAGTGATTTTCATCCATTAACAAATTACTTTGCCAGATTACTCAAAATTGTCTAAAAGATGTTGAGGCCCTCAAGGAAGATGGAAGAGATAGGAAAAGTTTTGTGGGAAGGAAACAAACAATGTCTCAGATAAAGGGCATTGGAGTAGATCCATCAGAAGTTTTGGGAGGATAGAAAATATCATGAGATCAGAAGAAATTAGATACAAAGAGAGTGAAAGAAGTAAATAGCAGAGATAATCTTTGGATACTTTATAGTTTTGATTTAGTTTGGATCTATCTACTACTTCCACCTATGCCTCTCTCCACTGTCTGTGCTATTTTTTCCAAGTCTTTGTTGCTCTGGCCATTTACCTTCTCCCCTATTTTCTAATATATGACAGCTCTTTTTACTTACATCTGTCACCACCTACCTCTTATCCCTGACATTCACATTCATTGGCTTAATTCTTAATTACAATTCCTGTCCACCACCAATCTTTACTCATCTCATGCTCCAGTTTTTTTCTCCTCCTGTCCAATACTTTACATTTATTCTGAACAACATCACCCAGTTGCTTTACTCTTTGTCTTCAGTCCATTTTGTTTTCAGTCAGGAAAAAGGAAGTAAGTAGTAAAGATAAGCAATGAAAATAATAACATAATGCTATATTGTCTTGGTGTTCTATCTTCCATTCTCCTCACTCCTTTTCCAATAGAGCTGACCAGGCAGAATAGCAAGTCATAGGAACTTAAGAATAAAAATGCCTTAAGAAACAAAAATAGATACAACCCACAGCTAGGGCAGGGATTAAAATCACTACAATCCTTGGTTGACTTGAGAAATCCAACTCCAGTCTTAAGAACAGAAAACTGAAAGACAAGTGGATCATGTTAAAATGGAAAAAAAGAAATGATCAACCTAGTGAGAGACCTAGATTTTGAAACTCAGCACCAACAGTTATTAGATGTATGACAGTAGACAAGTTGTTCACCTGCTGAGTGTCTTAGTTTCTCTGCTTGTAAAATAGGGAATGCTATAGCCACTACACACTTCATAGTTTTGTTTTCAAGGTCAAACAGGATAATTCTTTTTAAATCACTTGACAATCCTTAAAGTGCTACATAAAAGTTAGCCACCATTAAGTGGGTTGGTGGTTTTTTTTGGGGGGGGAGTGTGGAGGCAGAGAAGAAATCTAGAAGATCATATATTTTGAATTCAAACAGAATATAAAGGTATTCTTTGAGGCACACTGTAAGTACTTTGCTTTACAGGTGAGGAGACAGAAGCCCAGATACTCTAGGTAACTTGACCAAAGTCTCATAGGCAGCAAATGACAGAAGAAGAATACTAACACAGTTACTTTGAAGCTAAATTCAGGCAGAAGTCTTTACATAGATAAATTTTGGCATGACTTGACATGAATTTGGAGTTTGTGATAGGATTTCACATGAAATGTAATAATAGAGTTTGCTCTTGAATAAATCATTGTGTGATGGAAAGAAATTGATGGAATAGCCTTAGCAAGAACATATCCCTGGTCTAGTATTGAATCACAAAGGTATTATGGCATACGAAAGAGAAAGAACTAACTCTTGCCAGACAAAAAAAAAATTAGAGACATTTGTCCAGTGCTTTATGACATTGACTACACCAGAATGGCAAAGAATTCTTAAATCCCTCCTTCTCCCCCATCACTCCTCCTCCACAGATATACTTAGTGGTATAAAATACCACCATGCTTTGGAATAAGAGAGATTTATGCCAAGCATTGGCAAGCAGGGAGCTGCAGAAAGCTACTTTTCATGAATACTAATAGACCATAAGAGAGCAAAACTTGAAGTTATTTGTTGAGAACCTAGGAAGCTACGAATCACTCCCCAAACCAGAGGGAGAACAGTAATAGGAAAATATCAGAGAATTCCCCACAAATGCTGTTGTAAGTTAGTAGAGATTTCCAACATGTTATCCTTCATAAGAATGTTTATGTGTTCCAGGCTTTCTGTTTTGTTTTGTTTTACTTTGTTTTTCTTTTTTTTAAGATTCATTAATTTATTTATTTTTAGTTTTCAACATTCACTTCCACAAGATTTTGAGTTCCAAGTTTCTCCCCATCTCATCCCTCCCCCAACCCCAGGACAACATGCATTCTGAATACCTTTTCCCCTAATCTGCCCACCCTTCTATCTCCCCCCACTACTTCTCTTACCCTTTCCTCTTCTATTTTCCTGTAGGGCAGGATAGATTTCTATACCCCATTGCCTGTATATCTTATTTCCCAGTTGCATGTGAAAACAATTTTTTAACATTTGTTTTTAAAACTTTAGGTTCCAAACTTTCTCTCTCCTCCCTCCCATTCCACCCTCATTGAGAAGGAAATCAATTTGACACAGGTTATACTTGTGCAGTCATGCAAAACACTTCCATAATAGTCATGCTGTGCAAGACTAACTATATATCTCTTCATCCTATCCAACCCCCCACTTCTTCTATTCTCTCTTTTGACCCTGTCACTCCTCAGAAGTGTTGGCTTCTGATTATCCCCTTCCTCAATCTGCTCTGCCCTCTATCATCCTTCCGCTTTCTTATTCCCTTCTCCCCTATTTTCTTATAGGGTAAGATAGCTTTCCATGCCCAATTGAGTGTGTATGTTATTTGCTCCTAAAGCCAAATCTGATAAGAATAAGTTTCACTTATTCCCTCTCACCTTCTCCCATTTCCCCTCTACTGTAAAAGCCTTTTCTTCTCTGTTTTGTGTGAGATAACTTACCCCATTCCAACTCTCCCTTTCTCATTCTCCCAGCATAATCCTCTCTCACTCCTTAATTTTATTCTCCAGATATTGCCCATTCATCTTCAACTCATCCTATGCCCTCTATCTATCAATCTATCTATAAGTATAATTTTTTCCCTCCAACTACCCTAATAATGACAAAGGCCTCATGACTTATAAATATCATCTTTCCATGTAGGAATGTAAACAGTTCAACCTTAATAAATCCCTTATGACTTCTCTTTCCTATTTACTTCTTCATGCTTCTCTTGAAGCTTCTATTGAAAGTCAGATTTTCTATTCAGCTCTGGTCCTTTCATCAAGAATGCTTGAAAGTCCTCTATTTCACTGAATGCCCATTTTTCACCTGAAGGATTATACTCAGTGTTGCTGGGTAGGTGAATCTTGGCTGTAATCCTATCTCCTCTGCCCTCCAGAATATCATATTCCAAGCCCTGCAGTCCCTTAATGTAGAAGTAGCTAAATCTTGTGTTATCCTGATTGTGTTTCCACAATACTTGAATTGTTTCTTTCTAGTTGCTTGCAGTATTTTTTCCTAGACCTGGGAACTCTGGAATTTGGCTACAATTTTCCTAGGAGTTTTCCTTTGGGGATCTCTTTCAGGAGGTGACTGGTGGATTCTTTCCATTTCTATTTTGCCTTCTGGTTGTAGAATATCAGGGCAATTTTCCTTGATAATTTTTTGAAAGATGATGTGTAGGCTCTTTTTTTGATCATGGCTTTCAGATAGTCCAATAGTTTTCAAATGATCTCTCCTTGATCTATTTTCCAGGTCAGTTGTTTTTCCAATGAGATATTTCACATTATCTTCTATTTTTTCTTTCTTTTGGTTTTGTTTTACAATGTCTTGATTTCTCATAAAGTCATGGGCTTTCAATTGTTCCATTCTAATTTTTAAGGAAGTATTTTCTTCAGTGAACTTTTGGACTTCCTTTTCCATTTGGCCAAATCTTCTTTTTAAGGCATTCTTCTCCTCATTGGTTTTTGGACCTCTTTTGTCATTTGGATTAGGCTATTTTTAAGGTGTTATTTCCTTCAGTATTTTTTTGGGTCTCCTTTAGCAAGGTGTTAACTAGTTTTTCATGATTTTCTTGCATCACTCATTTCTGTTCCCATTTTTTCCTCTACTTCTCTTACTTGCTTCTCAAAATCCTTTTTGAGCTCTTCCATGGCCTGGGACTAATTCATATTTTTCTTGGAGGCTTTTTATGTAGGAGTTTTGACTTTGTTGTCTTCTTCTGACTGTATGTTTTGATCTTCTTTGTCATCAAAGAAAGATTCTATGGTCTGACTTTTTTTGCCTAGCCTGCTCATAACCCCAGCCAATTACTTAGTTTTAAACTCTTTGGTAAGGTAGAGGTTGGCTTCCAGTGTAGAAAATGTACTTTCCCCAACTTTGGGGTTTTGTGTAGCTATTTTCAGAGATATTTCTAGGGACCTGTAAGTTTTCAGTACTTTCAAGGTGATATGATCAAATGGGAGATGTTTACACCTTTCCTGGCCTGTGCTCTGGTCTATGAGTGACCACAAGCACTGTTTTCTGCCTTGGAACTGTGAAGAAGATTCCTCCTCCACTGCCACTGCAAGCTCCACCACTCTAGCACTCCTAGTTTCCCCCAGATTGCTACCCAGAACTGTGACCCAGATGCAAGTACAGGCACAACAAGAGAATCCTGCCTGCACAACAGCAAAGAGATCTCTGCCATCTCGCTCTGATCAGCCACTTGATTCCCCCTCAGTATGTTGGCTATAACCTTGGGAAGTAGCCACTGCCCCAGGGCTGCCCTGGGACTAGGGCTGGGGCAGAGATTCTCTCTCACTGTGATCACAGACTTTTGCAGCTGACTTTTTAAGTTGTCTTTGGTGTCTGTGGGTAGAGAAGTCTGGACACTGCCACAGCTGCCTATGATTCTGTCCCTTGAGGCCTACTCCAGGTTTGCTGAGGCCTGGTCTTTGGGGGTGTGCCCATGTTGAACTGTGTTTCTCTCCCAGCCCAGCACAATAGATCTTTCTAATCAACCTTCCAGGTTGTCTTGGGCTGGAAATTTGTTTCACCCTGTATTTTTGTGGGTTCTGCTCCTCTTTAGAGTCATTTTTACAGGTATTTCTAGGGGTTTGGGGGAAAGCTCAAGCAAATCACTCCTTTTACTCCACCATCTTGGCTCCACCCCACCCTTGTTTTTCTTATTATTACTGCCAAAGTCCTACTTAGACTGCTACACTATGGCATGGAGGCACTCCTAGGAACTCAAAAGTTATGCTGGGTTCCTGCAACCTATCACCTTCTCCCAAGGAAAATAAAAATTTTTTTTTTCCCTGCCCTAACAAAAGTCTATAATTGCTGACTAATATGATTTGTGTGCCAAGTCACCTATGCTCCAACCATTACTTTAATCTCTCTTCTTTCAGAAATTTGAAACCTGTGGGGTTCTGGTGGGTGAAGTTTTCCTTACATTTGCTTAGAATCTGACTTCCATACTATTTTTCTGGAATTTTCATTTTATGCCACTGAGGGCATGTCCTTCCCCTCCATCTTTTAGCTCCTTTCATTGTGTTGCATTTCTCCATTAGAATTCAAGTTTTGTTTTTTGTTTTTTTGTTTTGTTATTGTATTTACATCGCTAGAACTTACAATAATTTCTGGCAAAAATGCTTAATGAATGTATGAATGTGTTCTGTGTATGTGTGTGTGTGTCTGTCTGTCTGTCTCTCTGTTTCTGTCTCTCTGTGTATGTGTGTCTATGTGTGTTTCTCTCTCTCTCCTTTAAAGGACCAATCTACTTAAGGAAAGGGTCCTCATCAGTATATTGATAATTAGATGATGAATCGTTGGCAATAATTACACATAAAACAGATGAAAATGAAAAATGGCATTCCATCCTGGTCAGTTCCCTTTTGATTCTATAGTGATAGTGGCACAGTGGCAAAAAGAAAGTAGGTGATGTTAAGAATCACAGTTTTTAAATCATCTACAAACAGTACTGAAAATGTGAGATACTGGTCTAATGACATAGAACAATATTAATAATATTTATAATAATGACTATATATATATATATATATATGTACATATGTATGTGGGTGGGTGTGTAATTACCCTAAGGTTTGCAAATCATTTCAGCTGGAACATCTCATTGGATCCTCACACGAAAAAGCATGTGATTTCCATTAACAGAGAGATCAAATAAATTTATGTACTACTAGAGGAAATATATGACATATTTCTGAAAATTTTTGCTATGAATTTAAGAATCAAGGACAAAGGATATACCAAAGATACACGTAATAAAGCTGTGTTACCCTAGACAAGTAATGTAATCTCTATCATCTTCAATTTCTTCATTTGGAAAATGAGAAAATGGTTTGAAAACCACTTTGCGTACCTTAAAATTCTGTATAAATACTAGCTTCTAATATACCTATCCATTCCAAATCTTGACTTTCCCCATCCTGATTTTGATATATTATGGGTGGGCATCAGAAATTAAATATGATTTTTGGGGAAGTTTTGTGGAAGCCATAGACAACACACAAAGGCCAGCAGACAATACATAAAAAGTTTAGAAACTCAGAAATGCATAAAATATATGTAGAGTATTGTATATCAACCCTAAATTTTAAAATAAGATACTGTAAACACTCCATAAGGGAAAAATAAGAAATTCAGACTTTTTCTCTGGTACAAAGGGAGAGCCAAAAAATTTTTACAAAGATTTTCCAAATTGCAGGAGCACTGTGCTCCTAACCCCTGTGATGTGAAAGGGATAACTCTACTACTACTACTACTCCTGCTCCTCCTCCTACTACTACTACTATTACTACTACTGCAATCAAAGTCCACAGAAACATGATTTATTGGAATAGTCATCTCCTCTTAACAACACCTAATTGTCACAGACAAGGAATGACTACCAAGGAAGCTGCAATTTACATATTAACAAAGGTTGTAAAGTAGAGTTGCTAGACATTGCCCAGGCCATGTAATACTTCAGTGTGCTCTGGAATCTTATTAAAATGCATTTGGATAATATTTAACAAAATAAATCAAAATTAAATTGAACAGATATCATTTTAAAATTAGGTCACTATGCAACCTGAAGGGATGCTTATGGATGGATTAGTGGACCTCTTCCAATTTGAGTCTGCCACCACTCTTACATATTATGAATAGAAACATTGATAATTTGATAATATGTTTTAAATAGATTTAATTTATTTTTTTTGCCCTTCTAACACTTAGATTTTCCCTTTGTATCCTTTCTCTTTCATGTTTTCTTAAATAACTCACTTATAACAAATAAATAAAAAAATAAAAGGAAGAATAAGAGAAAAATTTAGCAAAATTAATCAATATACAGCAAAAATAAATTAAAATATGTGCAATACTCCAACATCTCTAAAGGAGCAGGCAAGGTATCTTTGAAGAACTCTTCTTTGGAGCCAAATTTGTTCTTTAGAATTTTACAATATTCATTTTCAATTATTTGATGGTTATTGTTCTTTCCATTAACATAGCTTTAATCAGTTACTTTATTGTTTAACTGACTCCACTTATCATGCTTGGTATCAATTTATGTAGATCTTTCCATGTTTCTCTCTATTCATCACTTTTGTTGTTTCTTAGAGCACAGTAATATTTTATTGCATTTATGTGCCACAATTTATTTAACCATTCCCCAGTTGATGCACATATACTTTGTTTCCAGTTCTTTGCTATCATAAAAAAGTACTACTCTAAATATTTTAGTGTACATGGAACATTTAGTGCATATAGAATATATTAAAAATCTTTCTAAAAATGTTACTATGTACCTCAATACTTGATAACTTTAGTGCAAAGGTGGACACAATGGAAAAAATGTTAGAAAACACTATTTGGGATTTCATGAATAACTTCTTTAAGAAGAATCATGATTTGCTTATTTATATTTATTCTCTGGTGCTTAACATCTTCTGAAATATAGTAAATTGCACACACACACACACACACACACGCACACATGCACACGTGCATACCTGCACACATAGGTAGGTATTTACATTCAATCTGTCAAATAGGAAATTGATGTGAGACCCATTATATAACATTCAAAAAATTAAATTAACTATATTTTAACCTACAAGAGAAAACTGGTTATTGACAATGGATTCACTTCAGAATTAGGGATCTGTGTTTAGGTATATCATCAACTGGTTAAAATAAAAACACAAATTAACAGCAAATTAGAAAAAAGAATAAAGATAGGATTGCAGAGAATTGTAGCAACTCTACTACAGCTTATTTAAGCAAGCTTTTGACTTTGAGAAATGGAAAATAAATAAAAATAAGTTCTTAGCTCCATTTATTATTATTTCTTAAAAGATTTATCTTAAAGATAAAACTTATATGAAACAATCACAATGATAAGTAGGTTTAAAAATCTCAAAATCAACTCTCCTTCAAAAAGAAAAGGGGAAAACAATCATTTGCTTACTATGTGTTAGTTACTAAGCTAAGAACTTTACAAATATTATCTTATGTTTTCCTCTTAACATACGTGGGAAGTACATGTTATTATTATCATCCCTATTTTATAGTCAATGAAACTGAAGCAGGCAACTTGCCTAGAGTTCCCACATGAACTCAGGTTTTCCTGACTTCAGGCTTGTCACTCTATCACTGAGACACCTAGTTGCCTCAGAGAATCTTTATTTTCTTTTCCAAGCAGAGAAATGTGGTAGCAGCTTAGAGTACAAAACTATTTTCAAAATATTAAAGAAGAGGAGGGTGGAAGATTATGAGCAATATGATCTCACAAAACAATGGCAGGCAGCGGGGAGATGGAAATGAGTCTTCCACAGGCATGATGTGACTTCTAATGATAACTCATTCTAAAAGCATTAATGGATGAAAAATTAAGGAGGATGACAAATGAAACCAAAATGGAATAACTCTACTAGTATTTCCCATCAAGAGAAAGTGAAGGATAGCAGATGGATAGCCTAACTGTCACTGGTTCCCCTGAAATTGTAAAGCATTTAGAAGATCTGAAGAAGTTGGTAAATTGTACATGAAAGTTCTTACCTACAGAATGTTGGCAAGAACTTTTGTAGAGGATTTTGAGAATGCAGACAAGAATATAAGAACAACAACAACAATAATATCTAGCGTTTATATAATGTCTGTTATGTTCCATGTGCTAAGTGCTTTAGAATTATTATCTCATTCTATCATCACAACAACTTTGGTAGGTCACCCCCACTTAACACATAAGGAAACTGAGGCAGACAGATGTTCACTAATTTGCCCAGGGTCACATCATTAGTAAGTGTCTGAACCCAGATTTGATTTCATGTCTTATTAGCTATGTGACTTTGGTTGTTACTTCTCTGAACCTCTAATTCCTCCTACATAAAAGTAGAGTATTGGTAAATTTATGTGGTTGCACCACCAACCTAACAGCATTGTTTTCAGGTTCAAATGCTTTGTAAATCTTAAACTCTGTAGAAATATAAGTTATGCAAGGAACAGAATGCAAAATGGGTGCTCATCAACTGGAAAATGGTCTATAAAAGTGTGCATATAAGTACAATATTGTATTTGTGTGCAAGGAAAAAAAGTAAAT
The DNA here is from genome assembly GCF_900497805.2 of Vombatus ursinus. Taxonomy (NCBI): domain Eukaryota; kingdom Metazoa; phylum Chordata; class Mammalia; order Diprotodontia; family Vombatidae; genus Vombatus; species Vombatus ursinus. Next base: position 29,488,835 of record NW_020954610.1, read on the forward strand.
ATAAGGAACTCAGAGAAACTTGGGAAGATTTATATGAAATGAGGCAGAGTGAAATAATTACAAAACAAGAGAACAATATACACCATGACTACAACAATGAAAATAATCATTGAAAAGAAGACAAGTGCTGAACAACTGAAAACTCAGTAATGGTGTTGGAAAACAAATAATGAAATAGTCACCCTTCCTTTCAACAAAGGGAGAGATCAACAGGGGCAGGATATAAATCCCTTTATGGCAAGTATCATTTCATTTTTGTATTTGTATCTCTGGTTTCTAGTATAGTGTCTGGCATATAATTAATGTTTTAAAAATGCCTCTTAGTTGATATTGTATATATTGTTGGAAAGGTACCTTTGCTTAATTGTTTCTCTGTGAAAAGAAAGAGTTCAAATGGAGGGCAGGAAAAATACATAAATGCAACTTTTAAAAAGATGTACAAACTATTGCTAACCATTGGATTAAATATAAATTATTTTAAAGGTTTCCATAATTTGGATAGATCATAATTACCAGAATTTTAATCAGAAAAAATAGTTGAATCAAAAAATACATCAATTTGTTCTTTCTCAAAAATGTCCTTTGCCATTGAAGTATTCTGTGTTTTACTGAGGATGAAAGAAGAGATATGTGGGATGATTTTTGTAACTTTAAGAAATGCACTCTGGGTTGATCTTATTGAAAAGAAAAAGAAAAAAATAACATTAACTGGTGTTTGGAATCTGTTTTATGCTACTGCCCAATGTAGATCTAAAAGCTAATTAATTACTACTATTGTATCTCATAGGTATAAATATCTGAAGAAATTGCTCAGTCAAACCCCACAAATGGTCCCAAAGTGCAAACAAGTTACAATATCTTTTATCAGCAAATATTCCCAATAACCTCAGGTCTTTAAATTATGTGTGTGTGTGTGTGAGAGAGACAGAAAAAAAGAGAGAGGGGGAGAGAGAGAGAGAGAGATTATTCTTATTTCTCCTACCTGTTTCCTTTCATACAGTAGACTTAGCTCTTACATCCTAATTTGCTAACCTTGAATGCTGGGTCTTCCATATATTTAATGAAATCTACTAATAAATCTTAAATTCTCCCTGAGTAAGCAATCCTTTTGCAGACTCAGCTCTCTCTCTTTTGACTTTACTAGAGACCAAATAAGATTTGTGCTCTGAGAGGGTAAGCATTTACTTTATCAGAAAGCATATTAGTGTGGACATGTCTCAGCATAATGTACACCAAAAGGAGAGTGTATGACTAATTTGTTCTGCTATTAAGTGAATAATAAAATGATTTAGGCATGTAGATATGGGACAGTGAGCACTTTAGGAATTGCATGTAGCATATCTCATCCTGAGTCTGTCAAAGTCAGAGAACCTTTTTATGTATTAAATGATATTTATAGGAAAGAAGACTTTGCCCAGAACTTACCAATGTTTGTCTAAGATGAAATAAAATGATGAGAACCCTGAATCCTCTAAAAGATAGCATCCCTGATATCAGTTCTATGCATTTAACATGAATTTTACCATAAACCAAGTAAGCTTTAGCTAAGTTATTTTTTTCCATGTGAGAATAAGAATTACAAAAAAAAAAAGAAAAGAAAAGAAACAAAAAAAGAAGAAAGCCAGGTAATACATTTAGACCAGAGTAGCAGTTTGAGGTATCATTGCAACATTGAGCAAAAACATCATTTAATTTCTCAGTCTTTTTACATTCTCTATTTACCTTGACTTTTGGAGACCAAAGCCATGCAGAGTGAAGCAGAAAATTGAATTAATTATCCAGACGAATAGCCTAAAATCTTCAGTTCTCTGTCTATGTCAACACACTATCACTCATAAGAGAAATGCATATTTAAAAGAGGTTGAATGCTTGCTGTTAAGAGGACATGGGTATTTCACAGGAGTATGTCATATTGTTTTGGACAGAATTTTTGGGTCTGCTAATATAGAGATAGTCAAAGGAAATACCAGCATAACAAAAGCAAACCTCATTGAGATGTCATTTCTCATGGGACTAGGTGGCAAGCACTATATGCTTCAGTGAACAAACAAAATATCTCTCATCCACAATTGTAAATTAGTCTCTATTACCATCATAATTTTCACATGCCTATCTCTTCATCTTATATCTTCACTTTTCTCCCTTGCTCTTCTTCATTGCCACCCATTAGGTTAGCTGAGAAATCAGTTATTTGGGGCACTTTGTGCAGTGGAAAGATTTGGAGTTAAAGTACTGGGTTTCAAATGTTAGTTACACTATTTTTTGTGTTTATGTCTTCATTTGCTTGTGTGTGTGTGTGTGTGTGTGTGTGTGTGCATGAGAGAGAGACACAGAGAGACAGAAACAGACAGACACAGAGAAAGAGGCAGGCAGAGACAGAGACAAAAAGAGAGTGACAAAGATAGAGAATGTAAAATGAATGACTTAAAATAGATCAAGGGTTACTAACATTTTCTTCTTTTCAATTTTTTAATTTTTTTTTGTATCATGGACCCCTTGGTCAGTTTGTTGAAGCCTATAGACTCATTTTGAAAATAACATTTTTAAATAATTGAAAGAAAGAATAAATTTCAGTTAGAGGATAGTAAAGGAAAAAAAATGTAATTGGTTTTCCGACCAAGTTTGTCCTGAATGTATCCATGGGTCCTTAGGGGTCTATGGAAACCAGTTTAAGAACCCCTAGAATAGATGGTTTCTTAGATCTTTGAAAGCTTTTAAATTATAATCCTCTGCAGACAGAAATCAAAAACTCCCCACCAACCAGTTTGGGTTTATCACCCAAAGCAATCTGTAAATAGTTTCAGTGTCATTAGTTGCCAAATAAAAAAGCAGACAGAAAAAACCATGGTACTACAAGGAGGTGGTGGGGGAAAGGGATTGGATGATAATCTTGATGGATCATGAAAGATTGTATGACTAGTTCATTGTAACTTGAAACTAAAATTCAAAATCTTTACTAACTTACCATATTCATGAAGGCAATTTTAATATATGTTGGATATGAATATGACATTCTCACTGAATCAACCATACAATATTCACTACTTTATTTTTACATTAAAAATATCCTTCAGTAAAGAACACTAAGGTTATATCAGTTTTATTACCCATGTGATGCTATTACAACCAATATTTAGCTAAAACATTTTCTTATGTTACCTGTTTTATCCTCCCCCATGAATACTTAAGTTGCTTCTATATAATGGAAAATTGCCATTGCATACATCTCCAATTTACACCATAACATTGTCACATCACTATTTGTTAAATTCAAAATTAAGTATTTTGAATATAAAATAGTTTCCATTTATAAAATGGGTTTAACTCTCTATTCTTTATTTGTGATGGTATTTTGTATAATTATTGATAGGTGGGAAGGGGCCAAACCAATGGGTATAAGTTTGGGGTTTCCTTACCTCCTAATAGCCACCAGGGAAGTGACTTTTGTGAAGCCATTGGTTGTAAACCTATTGTACCCTCCAGTCAAACAATATGCATAGCAGAAGCAGGACAGGGGGGATCTGATAGATATAATTCTAGGCTAGTATATACTCTTAGAGTTAAGTGAGGGAAGGAACAAGTTTCTAGTCATGGCTATTCTGCTGCTATCCTCAAAATATGCATTAGAGAGGAGTAGACCAGACTCCAGATATCTATCCAGGCCCCATCCACTTTGAACTGCACATTTATACATTTAAACAACATATGTGGGCATATAATATTACATGAGTACATGTGTCTTATATAAATAGAGTTTGGGAAAATAAAACCACTTAGACAGAATGATCAAATAAATTATTAATTCATTCTTTGTCCATCTATTCATTCATTTATTCAAAAATGGTTATTGAAAACCTATTATAAATTGAGCTCTCTGATTTATGAATGATCAAATACAGCAACCTGGTTATTTTAGTTGTCTTAGTGAAATAAGATTATTCAGCAATCTACTCAAAACCTTAGCAATTATCCTAAATAAAAACAGAAACAATCAAATTGATGCAACATATGTGATAGTATTGACTAGAGTGAATTTAAGCAGGATCCTCAAGGCAATTTATTTTTGTAAGATTATCAAAAATGTCTATATTGCAGAAATTCTGAGTGTAACTTATTAATTCATTCAAAATTTATTAAATACTTGTGTGTCAGGTGCTATTCTTGGAGCTCAGAATAGAAAAGATTAAAAACAAAAATCAGTATGTATCTTCAAGAAGCTTAAAATCCATTGAGAGAAAAACTATACGGACACATGTAGTAGATAAAAAGTAATTTCCTGGAAGATTAGGGTCAGCCTCGTGTACCATAGAAGGTATCCCTTCATCTCAGAATGTCTTTGATTAATGACAGTTCACTATTATCCAGTAATCAGAATATTTTGATGTCTAATATAATAGGTACAGTGAGTAGTGATCAGCAGTTTAATCACTTATGGTGTCCAACTATTTTTTTTCCATATTGTATTCCTACAATTCATCTAATATATAGTAAAAGGTAAAAAATAAAATTATTATTTGTGTTTAATGTTCAAATGGTTTTTGCTTATAGGAAATATCTTAATTTTGATTAAATTATTTTATAAAGGTAATGTAATTTGATTTTTAATTTAAATATTGTTTTCATTTTTTTCTTATATTTAAGTAATCCCATAATGATGGTCAATTTAACTAAGTACAGTTAAGATAAGGAGATCTCCAATAACACCTGACTACAAAGATTTTAGACAGAAAGCTGGATCGCAACTTTATGAACCAAGGGTCATCTTCATGTGAAGATGAGTCACTGGAATGTGAATTTAGTAGGGGAATGTACATCTCACCAGGATGAAAAGATTTTTGTTTCTGATCCAATAATAATTTATTGTTAAAACTACTGTTCACAGTTAAAACTTTAGATCATCTTAAAGATAACAAGCCTAGTCAATATATAACAGTAAGAAATGTTTATTAAAGTAAGATAATTTCCAACTTTAAAATCATCTACTTTATTCAAAGATTTTTTCATCACAGTCCTTCCTCATATTCTCACTTATTAATATAGAACTATATCAGCATTCTTTGTCTTTTTGTATAACCTTGAACCATTCTTATGGGCTTTATAATATACACAATGTGAGGTTCTGAATGGATGGATAATTCTTCATGGACATAATTTAAGTACTATAAAGCCATCCATCACCTTCCTTCCTTCTTAATTTTCTCCCTTCATTCCTCCCTACTTCCTTCCTTCCTTTTTTCCTCTCTCCCAATCTCTAACCTTTCTTTCCTCCCTCCCAAACTCTAACTCACCTTGCCTCCTCCCTCCCTTCCTTTCTTCCTTCTTCCTCCACCCTTCTACCACACCTTTCCTTTCTTGCTACTCTTTTCTTTTTTCTCTCCCTTTCTTCATTTTTCTTCCTCCATCCCTTTCTTCCAGCTTCTCTTCCTCCATTTCTTCCTTCTTTCTTTCCTTCATTCTCTTTCTTCTCTTTCTTTATCTCATAATCAATGCCACTATTGTTATCACCATCATCATCATCATCATCTCTCTCTCTCTCTCAAAAATCTGAGCAGTCAGGAAATATAGTCTACCTTTTTTCTTTCCTTCACTTGTATTCAAGCAATGACTTTTTTAAATAAGTTTTTATTATTATTATTTTTTAAATTTACCATTCTTTATATTTCCTCTTTATCATTTTGCTATCCAGTATAAAAATTTTAAAGAAAAAGAGAAAAATTAAAATAACATGCTGTAAAACTTATATATCTGTTTGTCTGTTGTTACACATAAAAGATTCTTATAATGAACAAAATATTTCCCACCCGTGGATAGGCGATGTCATTTCAAGAACTATGATAAGTATAAATTTGCTCTTCTAATAGAAAATAAAATTAATCCAAGCTGATTTTTGTACACACTAAGCTGCATTCTCTATAGCCTCCAATCTCAAGTTTAATTTTTTACCTAACTTAAGGACTGTGTGCATGTCATTCAAGTATCAACCTAACTAATTTCAGAAGATTTATTATCATAAATTTGGGCATTATGTGATGAAAGGAAGGAAGGAAGGCAGAAAGGAAGGAAAGTGAAATTCTGGCAATGAAGAATTGTTTAGTAATAAGTAGAAAGAAAGAAGCAGACACTGACAAAGAGAAGAAATCAAGAAGAGATAAAGAGAACATATACATGGAAGATATGAAGATTGCACCCAATATAATATGATTGGTATGCAATAGCAATGACTATATGTGAATTCAATGAACAAGTACAGAAAAAGAAAATAAGTGTTCTATTTTTTTTGTTGTAAGAGTTTAGTTTGCATGTATATTGTTTATGTATTACTTTGTGACAGTAAAGTAGAAAAGCCAAATTCAGAATGACCAACTCAAGATGTTTTATACTTTGAAAAATATGACTCTTCTCCATCTGAAGTGAATAATACTAAAAGGAAAATCAATTATTTCTTTTTTCTTTGGTTGCACTATGGAATTTTTTTTTGAAGTAAGTGGGTTTGTAAAATTAGGCACTTACTCATCACTCCCACTGACAAAGAAACTCCACTGCCTAATTTTAACTAAGGATAAATGAGGTATTTAATCTAAGGACAATATCAATTAATGGCTAATTTACATATGTATTACTTTGTAATGTGTAGGTAGATTGTAATCTGCTACTGTTTCAGTTACTGAATAACATAAGTTATCATTATTGTAGTATTGCTGATTATTATTATCAATAACTCAAATATATAAAGTGCATTATGATTTATATTCTAATTTTTCTACCACCTGGGAGATCAGCATAAAGGTAAAATAACATTGCCATTGTTTTGATTTTTGTCAAGTGATAAATTATAAGCTTTTAGAAGGTAGGGATTGTGTCTTGTTTCAAATTTGTGTCCTTAAACTCCATCTCAATAACCTTATAGATCCTAGCACAATGCTTTGCTTTTATGGGCATGGAAAGGATAATATGATCAATGCTTTCATCAATTTAAGAAAATCTCTGATGAGGAAATTCCCTCTACCAAGGTAATTGGAGTTTTACAGTTTTGAGTTGCCTGAGTCACTGAGATTCATAAAATATAATCAACTAATATTTATTTAACTTAATAAAATCACCTAATCATAATTTAGTCAGTTATGCCAATAATTACATATTAGTCAAAAAGATAAGAAAGGGGGAAGAGAAAATTATTTATATATTGCCTACTATGTGCCAAGGACTAAGTGAGTGATTTACAAATATTATCTTGGTAGGGACAGAGCCAAGATGGTGGAGAAAAGTCAGATTTGCCTGATATTTCCCAAATTACCCTGCACACAATCATAAATAACACTTCAAAACAAATTTTGTAGAGGCAAAACCCACAAAAGGATGGGATGAAACTACTTTTCATTCTAATTTAACTTAGAAGGTTAATATGGAAGGTCTGTTGCACAGAGAAGAGAGTGGATCTCAGAAAAGTGCAAGCTATGCCAGTACAGGCCAAACCCCAACAAACCAGTTACAGACCTTGGAAGCATCTGAAGCAGCTACATTTTCCAGAAATTCTCAGTCTACAAATGGTAAAGGGATAAAACAACTGGTCAGAAGGCAATTAAATGAGTTCCTTTGCTGAGACAGAGGATGGGACTGATGCATTGTCCATACTCAAATCCAGGTCATAGACATGGGTCACAATATTAGGGAAAGGAGAAGTATCACTCTAGAGTTTGCAGCCTCAGAGGAATAGGACCCCTAGATACAGTTGCAGGGCAGAAAAGAGTCCTTATAGTCACCCACAGACAAGAACACAGGCCAAGGAGAGTAGGAAATACATCTCTCCTTAGATCTTACCACCCTGGAAGAACTGAAAATTTACAGACCTCCCAGATCTAGCTCTAAAAACAGCTACAAATTTTGAAGTGTGGTACAGTGCCACCTCCACCCCAGAAGTGGATCACAACTTTAACATAATGTTAAAGGTGAAGAAATAGTCTGGAAAAATGAAAAAATAACAAAAAAAACTGATCATAGAAAGTTACTATGGTGACAGTAAAGATCAAAACACAAACTAAGAAGAAAAAAAAGTCAAAAATGCTACATCCAAAACCTCAAAGAAATGTGAATTGATTTCAGGGCCAAAAAGAACTTCTAGAAAAGCTCAAAAAGAAATTTAAAAATAACAGAGAGACAGACAGTGCCAAGATGGCAGAATAAAAGCAGAGATCTGCTTGAGCTCTCCCCTAAACTCCTGCAAATACCTGTAAAAAGTGACTCTAAACAAATTCTAAAACAGCAGAACACACAAAAAGACATAGTGAAACAAATTTCCAGCACAAGACAACCCAGAAGGTCAATAGGAAAGGTCTATTACACAAGACTGGCAGAGGAGCACAATTAAGTTTGGGCCACGCTGGCAAGCACATGGCCCAGCAAACCCAGAGCAGGCCTCAAGGGACTGAATCAAAGAGATTTGTGGTGGTTTCCAGACTTCTTAACTCACAAATGCCAACCCTACGGCAGTGCAAAGGCAGAGGCCACAGCAGCAACAACTGATTATGGAGCTTTCGGCCCACAGATGGTGGGGAGATCAAGTAGCTGATCAGATGGGAATTGCAGGGATCTCTGCTGGTGTTGATGTGGAATTCTCTTGCTTTGTTCATGCTTGGAACTGGGTAGAAGTCCTTGGTGGCAGTCTTGAGGTGAGTAGGAGAAGTTCTGGTGTGGCAGAGCTTGTGGCATGGTAGAGAGGGAATCCTTCTCATAGTTCTGAGGCAGAAAAGAGTATTTGTGGTTGCTCATAGAGCAGAGCACAGGCTAGGAAATAAGTAAACACCTCTCCTTTGATCATACCACCTTGGAATAATGGAAAATTTATAGGTCCCTAGAAGTACCTCTGAAAATAGCTACACAAAACTCCTAAAGGTTGTGACAGTACACCCTCCACATTGGAAGAAGACCCCTACCTTAACAAAGAAGAGTTAAAAAGCCAAATAATTGGCTGAGAACATGAGCAAACAATATAAAAAAAGTCAGACTATAGAATCTTACTTTGATGACAAAGAAGATCAAAACATATAACCAGAAGAAGACAATTAAGTCAAAGCTCCTACATTCAAAGCCTCCAAGAAAAATATGAATTGGTCTCAGGCCATGGAAGAGCTCAAAAAGGATTTTGAAAATCTAGTAAGAAAAGTAGAGGAAAATTGGGGAAAAAATGAGACTGATGCAAGAAAATCATGAAAAAAAAGTCAACAACTTGCTAAAGGAGAAACAAAAAAATACTGAAGAAAATAACACTTTAAAAAATAGCCTAACACAAATGGTAAAAGAGGTCCAAAAAGCCAATGAAGAGAAGAATGCTTTAAAAAGCAGAACTAGTCAAATGGAAAAGAAGGTCTGAAAGCTCATTAAGGAAAATACTTCCTTAAAAATTAGAATGGAACAAATGGAAACTAATGACTCTTTGAGAGATCAAGCAATTGTAAAACAAAACCAAAAGAATGAAAAAAAGAGAAGACAATAGAAGACAAAGAAATATCTCATTGGACAGAAACAACTGACCTGGAAAATAGATCCAGGGGAGAGAATTTAAAAATTATTGGACTATCTGAAAGCCATGATCAAAAAAACAAAAAGTCTAGACTGATCTTTCAAGAAATTCTCAAAGAAAACTGCCCTAATATTCTAGAGAGGATAAAATAGAAATTGAAAGAATCCATCAATCACCTCCTAAAAAAGATCACCAAAGGAAAACTCCTAAGAATATTATAGCCAAATTCCAAAATTCTCAGGTCAAGGAGAAAATAGTGCAAGCAGCCAGAAAGAAACAATTCAAGTATTGTGAAAATACAATCAGAATAATACAAGATTTAGCAGCTTCTACATTAAGGTCTCCAATGGCTTGGAATATAATATTCCAGAGGTCAAAGGAGAAAGGATTACAACCAATAATCACCTACCCAGCAAAACTGAGTATAATCTTTTAGGGGAAAAAATGAAAATTCAATTAAATAGAGGACTTTCAAGCATTCTTGATGAAAAGAGCAGAGCTTAATAGAAAATTTGACTTTCAAATGCAAGACTCAAGAGAAGCATGAAAAGGTAAACAGGAAAGAGAAATCATAAGAGACTTACTGAAGTTTAACTGTTTACATTCCTAAAGGGATGATATGTAAAAAAATAAAATTAAGAGGTGAGAGAGAATTGTACTAAGAGGAGGAGAAAGAAAGACATAGAATGGGGTAAATGATCTCACATAAAAGAGGCAAGAAAAAAAATTTTAGAGTGGAGGGGAAGAGGGGGGAGGTGAGAAGTAATGACTGAATCTTGCTCTCATCAGATTTGGCTTAAGGAGGGACTCAACTGGGTATGGAAATCTATCTTACCCTTTTGGGAATTAGGGGGAAAGGGGATAAGAGAGGGGGAGGATGATAGAAGGGAAGGCCAATTGAGGGGGGAGGTAATCAGAAACAAACACTTTTGAGGAGGGACATTGTCAAAGGACAGAATAGAATAAACAGGAGAACAGGATAGGATAGAAGGAATTACAGTTAGTCTTTTACAACATGACTATTATGGAAGTGTTTGCATGACTATATATTGAATTGCTTGCCTTCTCAATTAGGGTGGGTGGGGAGGGAGGAAGGGAAAGAATTTGGTACACAAAGTTTTAAAAACCAATGTTAGAAATTGTTTTTACATGCAACTGGGAAATAACATATATAGGCAATGGGTTAAAGAAATCTATCCTGCCCTACAGGAAACTGGAAAGTGAAGGGGATAAAGAAAAGGGGTGGTGATAGAAAGGAGGGCAGATTGGAAGAAGGAATATTCAGAATCCACTCTTTCTTAGGGTGGGGGGAGGGGAGAGATGGGGAGAAAATCTGGAACTCAAAATCTTGTGGAAGTGAATGTTTAAAACTAAAAATTAATTAAAAAACACAATAGGATTAGGAAACAGTTAGTTCTCCAGTTTGGTTAGTATATAAAATACAAAAAGGAGTGCAGCATATGATAGGTGAAATGAGGTTGGAAAGATAGGTCAGAAACAAACTGTGAGGGCCCTTGAATTCCAGGCTAAGGAAATCACATTTTCTTTGGTAAACAGTGGAAAATTACAGTTTTTGAGCAAAGAAGTGGCACAGTCAGTCAGACCTATGCACAAAAATTTTAGAAGTATCATTTACATGTTCTTATAAGTGGAATCTGGAAATGTTATATATTTCAGTCTTAGCAAACCTACCACATGTTTTGGTTTGTTTGGGAAATAAATAACATAAAAGCTGCACACTTTTAACAAAAACCTAATATTTGTATAGTCCTTCAGTTTTACAAAAAAAAATAAAAATAAAAAATAAAGAGAGAGAGGAAAAATTTGGAAAAGACAATGATGCAGAAAATCTTGGGGGAAAGAGTCAACAGCTTGGCAAAAGAGCCACAAAAACTACTGAAGAAAATAACATCTTAAAAAACAGAATAGGCCTAATGGTAAGAGAGGCACAAAAATCTAATGAAGAGAAGAACTCATTAAAAAGCAGAATTTGCTTAATGTAAAAGGGGATATAAAAGCACAATGAAAAAAAATAATTCCATAAAAATTTGAATTGGGCAAGTGGAAGCTAATGATTCCATGAAACTTCAAGAAACCATAAAACAAGAATGAAAAATAGAAGAAAATGTGAAAAATTTCTTTGGAAAAACAACTGACCTGGAAAATTGATTGAGGAGAAATAACTTATGAATTATTACACTACCTGAAAGCCATGATCAAAAAAAGAACATAGGCATTATCTTTCAAGATATTATCAAGGAGAATTGCCATGATATTCTAGAATGAGAGGGGAAAATGGAAATTGGAAGAATACATCAATCATCTCCTGAAAAAAAAAGTCCCAAAATAAAAACACCCAGGAATATTAAAGGCAAATTCTAAAACTACCAGGTAAAGGAGAAAATATTGCAAGGAGTCAGAAAAAAAGTGATTCAAATATTGTGGAGCCACTCAGGATCACACAAGATTTAATAGTTTCAACAGTACGTGATCAGGCTTGGGAGATGAACTTCCAAGAAGGCAAGGGAGATAAAATCACAACCAAGAATCACCTACCCAGCAAAATTTGGTATAATCTTTTTTTAAATTAAATTAACCAAAAGTTTATCTATTTTATTGGCTTTTTTCATAAAATCAGCTCTTAGTTTTATTTATTAGTTCAATACTTTTCTTAATTTCAATTTTATTAATCTCTCCTATGATTTTCAGTATTTCATATTTGGTATTTAATTGAGGATTTTTAATTTGTTCTTTTTCTAGGTTTTTTTTGTCCAATTCATTGATCTTCTCTTTCTCTATTTTATTCATTTAAGAATTTAGACATATAAAACTTCTCCTAAGAAATTCTTTCACTACATCCCATAAGTTTTTGTATGTTGTCTCATTATTGCAACTCTCTTGAAGTTATTTGTTATTTCTATGATTTGTTGTTTGATCCATTCATTCTTTTTTTAAAGTTAATTTATTTTGATTATCAACAATCACTTCCATAAGCTTTTGAGTTTTAAATTTTTCTTCCCATTCCTCCCCACCTCCTTTCCCAAGACAGCACACAATCTGATAAAGGCTATACATATTGATCTACTTTTTCATTCTTTTGTTTTAGTTTGACTGATTCTTGTTCTTTCATAGAGTCATTAGCTTCCATTTGCCCAATTCTAATTTTTAACAAATTGTTTCCTTCTATTAGATTTTGTACCTCCTTCCCCATTTGGCCAATTGTACTTTTAAGGACTTGTTTTCTTCAGTGTACTTTTTTTTTTTCCAGTTGGCCAATTGTATTTTGTTTTGTTTTTGTTTTTGTTTTTTAGGCAATTGGGGTTAAGTGACTTGCCCAGGGTCACACAGCTAGTAAGTGTCAAGTGTTTGGTCTGAGGCCAGATTTGAACTCAGGTCTCCCTGACTTCAGGGTGGGTGCTCTATCCATTGTGCCACCTAGTTGCCCCTCAATTGTATTTTTAAAAATTTTTTTAATTAATTTATTTTGAATTATCAACAATCACTTCCATAAGTTTTTGACTTTTAAATTTTTATCCCTCTTCCTCCCCACCTTCCTCACCAAGATGGCACACTATCTGATATAGGCTATACGTATGTTTGCCTATTAAACATATTTTCACATTAGTGATGTTATAAGTAAGAATTAGAACTAATAAGAGGAACCACCAGAAAGAAGAAACAAAACACAATAGAAGAAAAAAATAGCAAATAGTATGCTTCAATCTGCATTCAAACACCATAGTTCTTTCTCCAGATGTGGGTAGCATTTTCCAACATGAGGACTTTGGAGATGTCTTAGATCCTTGTATTGTTGAGAAGGGTTAAGTTTATCAATATTAGTCATTGCACAATGTGGCTGTTATTGTGTACAACGTTCTCTTGGTTCTGTTTAATTCACTCGGCATCAAACCAAACAAGTCTTTCCAGGATTTTCTGAAGTCAACCTGTTCATCATTTCTTATAACACAATAGTATTCCATAACATTCATATACCACAACTTATTCAGCCATTCCCCAATTGATGGGCATCCTTTCAATTTCCAATTCTTTGCCACTACAAAAAGAGTTGTTATAAATATTTTTGTACATGTAGGTCCTTTTCACATTTGTATGATCTTCTGGGATATAGCCCGAGAAGTGCTATTTCTGGGTCAAAGGGTATGTACATTTCTATAGCCCTTTGGGCATAGTTCCAAATTACCCTCCAAAATGGTTGGATCATTTCACAACAGCTTGGCAAAAGAGGCACAAAAACTACTGAAGAAAATAACATCTTAAAAAACAGAATAGGCCTAATGGTAAAAGATTGCATTAGTGTTCCGAATTTTTTTCCCACATCTTCTCCAACATTTATCATTTTCCTGTTTTGTTATGTTGGCCAATCTGACAGGTGTGATGAGGGACCTCAGAGTTGTTTTGATTTGCATTTCTCCAGTTAATAGTGATTTAGAGCATTTTTTTCCTGCAATGATAGATGGCTTTAATTTCTTTATCTGAGAACTGCCTGTTCATATCCTTGGATCATTTATCAATTGGGGAATGACTTGTATTCTTATAAATTTGACTTAATTCCCTATATATTTTAGAAATGAGGCCTTTGTCAGAAAGACTGGTTGTAAAACTTCTTTCCAATTTTCAACCTTCCTTCTAATCTTGGTTGCATTGGCTTTGTTTGTGCAAAAACTTTTCAATTTAATGTATTCAAAGTTATCCATGTGGCTTTACATAATGTTCTCTATCTCCTGTTTGGTCATGAATTCTTTTGTTCTCCAAAAATATGATAGATAAACTATTCCTTGCTCTCTTGATTTGCTTACAGTATCAGCCTTTATAACTAAATTGTGAACCCATTTTGATTTAATTTTCGCATATGGTGAGAGATTTTAATCTGTGCCTAGGTTCTGCCATAGTTTTTTTCCAGTTTTCCTAGCAGTGTTTTGTTCTTATCCCAGAAGCTAGGGTCTTTGGATTTATCAAATAATAGATTACTATAGTCATTGACTACTATGTCTTGTATACTCGACCTATTCCATTGATCCACCACTCTATTCTTAGCCAGTACCAAGCAGTTTTGATGATTGCTGCTTTAGAATACAATTTGAGATCTGGAATGACTAGGTCATCTTCCTCTGCATTTCTTTTCATTAGTTCCCTTGCTATTCTGGACCTTTTGTTCTTCCAAATAAATCTTGTTATTATTTTTTTCTAACTCTATAAAATAATTTTTTGGTAGTTTGATTGGTATGGTGCTGAATAAGTAAATTAGCTTAGGCATGAGCAACTGATGTTTTTCCAATTATTTAGATCTGATGTTATTTGTGTGAAAAGTGTTTTGTAATTGTTTTCGTATAGTTCCTGGATTTATTTCAGGAGGTAGACTCCTAAATATTTTACGATGTATACAGTAACCTTAAAAGGAATTTCTATTACTATCTCTTGCAAAAATAGATCTTATCAAAAGAGAAGGACTTCAAGCTTGCATAATGAGAAGAGCAGAACTAAACCAAAAATTTGATCTCCAATATCAAGACTCAAGAGAAGCATAAACAGGTAAAAAGGGAAGAAAAAAACATAAGGGATTCAATGCAGCCTAAGCCATTTACATTCCTACACATGAAGATGATACTTGTAATTCTTAAAAATTGTATCAGTAAAAGTACAGCTAGAGAGAATATATATAAATGTAGGTTATGGGTATAAGGTAAATTTGAGGGAATGACATAAAATAAAATTATGGAATGAGAAAGAGCAGTACCCTGGGTACAGAAGGAAGGGAGAGGAAGAATGGAGTAAATTATGTCACATGAAGTGATGAGAAAGATCTATTACAATAGAGGGGAAGATGAGACAGTAGGCAATGGACATCACTTGAACCTTACTTTCATCAATACTGCCTCAAAGAAGGAGCCACAAACACAATCAGTTGAATATAGAAACCTATCTTGCCCAGCAGGGAAGTAGGAGGGGAGCAAATCAAGTAAAGGGTATGTGGGGACTGCAAGAAAAGAGAGATCAGGGAGGTGATAAACAGAAGTAAAACATTTCTAAAGAGAGAATAGACAGGAGGGAGAATAGAATGGAGGGAAATACCCAGATAGTAATCATAATTGTAATGTGAATAGGATGAACTCTCCCATAAAATGTAAGTAGATAGCAGAGTGGATCAAAACCCAGAATCCTACAATATGTTGTTTATAAGAAACACACTTGAAACAGAACACACACAGATTAAAGGTAAGGGGTTAGAGCAGAATCTATTATGCTTAGGCGAAGTTAAAAAAAAAAGCAGGGCTAGCAATCCTGATCTCAGACAAAGTAAAAGAAAAAATAGACCTATTAAAACAGACAAGTATTGAAACTACATCTTGCTTGCACCATAGATAATGAAGCAATACCAATATTAAACATATATGTACCAATTGGTATGGAATCCAAATTCTTAAGGAGAAATTGAGTTACAATGAGAAAACTATAATAGTGGAGGACATCAACTGTCCCCTCTCAGAGCTCAATAAATCCAACAAAAAATAAACAAGAAAAACTAAAGAGGTAAATAGAATATAAGAAAAGTTAGATATGATAAACCTTTGGAATGATTTAGACATAAAGGGTGACACCATAAGCAAATTAGCAGTGCAAGGAATACTCTACCTGTCAGATCTTTGGGGAAGGGAAACATTCCTCACCAAACAAGAGATAGAGAGTATTACAAAATGTTTAATAGACAATTTTGATTATATTAAATTTAAAATTTTTTTAAATAAATAAACCAATGCAAACACAGTTAGAAAGAAAGCAGAAAGCTGACAAATTATTTTTACAGCAAGTATCTCTGGTAAAGGCTTCATTTCTCAAATATATAAAGAATTGAGCCAAATTTGCAAGAGTGCAAACCATTCCCTAACTGATAAATGGTCAAAAGATTTAACAGGCAGATTTCAGATGAAAAAATCAAAGCTATCTATAGGAATATGAAAAAGCGTTCTAAATCACTTATGATTAAAGCAATGCAAATTAAAATAATTCTGAAGTACCACCTCACACCATTCAGATTGGCTAATATGACTAAAAAAGAAAATGATAAATGCTGGAGAAGATGTGGGAAAACTGGGACACTAATGCACTTTTTAGTGGGGTTGTGAACTGATTTAACCATTCTGGAAAGTAACTTGAAACTTTGCCCAAAGGCAACCAAACTGTGCATACCCTTTCTTCCAACAATACCACTACTAAGTATGTATCCCAAAGAGATAATAAAGAGGAGAAAAGGATCTACATGTGCAAAATATTTATAGCAGCTTTTTTTGGTGGAAAAATATTAAAATTGAGGCAATGCCCATCAATTGCAAATGCCTGAACAAGCTGTGGTATATGAATGTAATGGAATGCTATTGTGCAATAAGAAATTATGAATAGGTAGGTTTCAGAAAAACCTGGAAAGAGTTGTATGCATTGATACAAAGTGAAATTAGCAGAACCAGGAAAACATTGTACACTTTGCCAGCAACATCATGTGATAATCAACTATAAATGACTCAGCTCTTCTCAGCAACACATTTGTCCAAGTCAGACACAAAGAACGAATGAAGGAAAATGCTATCCATAACCAGATAAAGAACTGACAGACTCTGAATGCATATTAAAGCGTATTTTTCTCTTACTTTATACTTTCTCATATTTTTTTCTTTTGATCTGTTTCTTCTTTCACAATTGTGACTAATATGGAAAGATTTTACATTGTAGCATATGTACAAACTATATGAAACTTCTTACCATTTTCAGAAGAGGTAAAAGCAGGAAAGGAGAGAGAAAAATTAGAACTCAAAATTTTGTAAAAATGAATGCTAAAATGTTCTTGACACGTAACTGGGGAAAATAAAATTCTATTTAAAAATAAATAATTCAATAATTCAATAAAGGTCAAATAAAAAGTAAAATTTTGACAGCATTTGAAGTCAAGCTTACTGGCTTATAGTTGTTAGACTTTACACTCTTCCTTTTTCTGAGTATTACAACATTTGTACAGGTCTAATTGTGAAAATATCAGTTGTTTCCATGAGTTTTTAAATATCAATGAATCAACTCAGCAATCAAATCTTCCATTTCTTTGAGTAGCTGAAAAGTATTTTATCCTTTCATAGTTATCTAAACTAATTGAGAGCAACTAGGTTATTTTTTTTTTACCAACTCTACAGTTATTTTTGGTTTCAACTTCTTGTTCACAAAGTTTTGCTATACCTTTCCTAGTTTAATGATCATGGTCTTTTGGTAGAGAAAATAAAAGTAAAAAAAAATGTAACTAATTCTGTCATTTATCTGTCATTTGTTGTCAAGCTCTTTTCTGTTCTAAGTTCTTTGAAATCTAATCACCCCAAATCAGACTAAATTAATCTTTTATTCTTCTTTATCATGGACTCAAAGATGGAGTGGTCCAAATTCTCCCAGCAGCCCCATTATTGCTGCATAAGTTCTGTTTCTCTTTAGTCAAAATTAGATGCAAAATAACAACTCCCTTTTTAGCTTCTTCCAATTTTGAATAATTAAATTATCTATATCTCCACACACACACACATATATATATGTGTGTGTGTGTGTGTGTGTGTGTATGCGCATGTACATATATGGATATGGATATAGAAATGTAGTATTTTCATGCAGGTCTTGTGATATTGTTCTTGAAGCTCTCAGTATATTCTTCTTGCTTAATTCATGGTCTTTTGGAGGTTTTATGGAAATCTCTACTATTTCTATCACTTGTATTTCTCTCTATCCTGATCCTCACCCAAATGTTCTCTATTTGTGTTTCCTATACTTCCACTTATGAGTATCTTCTGAATGTATAATGCTACTTCAAAATTCTTTTTTATCAATTCTATTTCTTTTGAATAATATAATTTTTCGATAGTTATATTCCAGGCACAATTTACATCCTGACAAGTTTTCTTTTTTTTTTCCTGACAAGTTTTCTGTGGGAACCATGAGGTAGAATTTATCCCCTTGCATGAAAATTTCTAGTTCACAGTGTTTATTACCCTGCTTTGAGCATTTGTGTATAGATATGTAATGTCACAGGATGCTTGATTTGTATATTTTAGTTTTTTTTGGTTTTAGTTTTGGTTTTATCTCCTGTGAATTACGAATTCTTTTTTCTGACTTGTTTCTTCATGGAATATACCTGATATAATCTATTGCAACTAACTTGCACAAAATTATAGATGGATAAGATATATATATATATATATATACACACATACACACATATCATACATAGCACACATTCTTATATGCATTTTTAGATATATGATATAGTGTATGTATATGTATGTGCATTATCTATCAATCTCTCTTTCTCTCTGTGTATATATATGTAGTATATATGTATATATGTGTGTATGTGTGTGTGTCTTTCTCTTAATTACCACTTTATTGTTGTTGTCCAACTCTTCATGACCCCATTTGAAGTTTTCTTGGAAGAGATATTGGAGTAGTTTACTATTTCTTCCAGCTTGTTTGACAGATTAGGAAACTGAGGCAAGCAAGGTTAAATGACTTGCCCAGGGTCACACAACTAATAAGTATCTAAGCCAGATTTGAACCCTACCACTGTACTACCTAACTGCACAATTAATGCCAATTTAAAGTCTTTTAAATAAGATTCACAGGACCAGGTTAATATATATTTTGCTTATCTTTTATGATCTGTATTGTACTGTTTAAAAAAAAAAAGTCCATCATTCCTATATGTTAATTCAAGAGCTAGAAATCTAAACACCTTTCTCCAGTACCACTTTATAACTCAGTTGTTCATTTTCTAATTCCGACTTCTTCCGCATCATTGTATCCAACCAACAGCAATGATATAAATGTCCCTATACCGCCCCAAATCTTAAATTTCTTGGTAAAATATATATAATTCTTAAAAATGCTTTATTAGTTCCTTCTGGAAGTATCTTTTGTAAGGATGTAAATCACCAAAAATATATATTGGTCATCCATTTTGGCAGGTCTCTGACAGTTCTCCATCTTGGTAACATACAAGTACCATGAAAAGAGAGAATACTTCTTTATTATTCATAACAGGTCACCATATGGCAACCTCAGTACCCCTCAGTAGAGTCAGTGACCACCACAACTTGTCTCTTCTTTTGACCATTACTGAATAGTTTTACTCCTGATGGCACTTGCTGTATTACAATCTCATTTCTTGGAACAGAAGGTAATTCACCTTCAGAATATTCAGCTCCCAACTATATGGGAAGAATCTTGTAACTCTTATTTTCCTAGAGACATTAATTGAATATTCATCATTTTAAATTCTTCTAATTTCTAATCTTCTGACACAGGTAAGAATTCCTTTCTGAATCTTCAGATTTTTTTCATTTATCCTGTGAAGCAATCCTTCATTCTTCTTTTATCAGAAATATTTCATTCTCCTTGATAATTCAGCAAAGAGTAACACCACTGTTACTTAGTACCAGTAGAACCAAAAATGTCAAATTCCCTGCAGGTCATGACAGGCATTCTTTTGATCTTCCTTGCTAGGAATAAAATCCTTAGTTTGTACCTTTCCTGCTATTAGTGTTTATGTCTAACATACGTGGCCAACTCTTGATTTGCCACATTTCTATACTGCTCTAGTGGCTTAGCACAGGCATTGAAGGGCTACCATTCTGGCAGCTCTGATATTGTGACCTCTTGAACACGGATTTGTTCATATTTGGTTGTAAACATACACATACATATATATGTAATGTGCATGTCTATATAACATATTGGTATATATTTATATACATATTTATATATCTGTATATCTGTATGTGTATTTTGCCATTGAGAATTCTTTTCCCTTTTTCTTTTTTGATAATATGATACCACTTTACTTAGCTTATTTTAATCTATGACTAACAAGTTTCCATGTAATGGGTATCCTTCAAAACATAAACAGATGTCCTCTGCCTATTTTCAGTCAAAGTATATAAGATGACAAACACCTTTTCAGCTTCCAGCAATGTTGTTACCTAGCATGGTAAGAACTGTTGTTTTGGTAATTGACTTTTCCGATGTAGAGGTTCCCTTTGTTGCCAGTTCTGCTCATCAAAGCCTGGACCTCCAGATCTCTCAAACTCACAAGATCACCCATATGTCTAGACATCCACCTTTATGATATTATTTAATAATATACTCCGGAAGGGATACACAAAGGGGAAAAATACCAGGAGTTCAGGCACAAGCTCTTATAGTAGAGTACATGTTGAATGTGAGTGAATTTTTGCTACATGGAAGAGTTGAATCCAGAGATTTAGCAGTTTTTACTTGCTTATTTGTTTCTTTGTTTTCCCATTAAAGTAAAAGGTCATTTCCCTTCTTCTGGAGTGAAAGGGTCCAAGGATCACTCAGGGTTTGAGGAATCATCGATAGCCAAAGGCAATCAGAGAGCTGACCATTTTTAACATTTCCAAAAGCTGAGCCACAGGTGGTTGGTAGTTGCAAGCAGTCAGTAACTATCTGTACACATTCTGTATAACCCAATTATACTTGCAGTAACTCTAATAAAAAAAAAAAAGAAACAATCTTTAGATTTTGTCCATGAGAGCTCAAATAGAATTCCACATTTAAACCACTTCACATTTTCTCCTTATTCTCTTCTCTCCACTGCCAGAATTCAAACATCCCATTTCCTCTTTTTATTTGGCTGCATCAGTGTCATGTATTTGAAGAATTCAGTTGAAAATATACAATTATTTTTCCAAAAAAAATTGGTTCGATTTTGATTAAAGTACGTGGACAAATCACTTTGATATATTTCTATCTTTTTATAATTACTTCACCTGCATAGAAACAGGTCTTTGAGGTGGGAGCAGGGAAATACGGTAGAGGGGGAACAGTATAAAATGTTTATCTTACGCTTGGAACTAGGCTCTATGATTTTTCTCCATAATTATTGAAAATATGTGAAAGTATTTAAAATATTAAATTGATTAAACTGTTTAATTCAGGCTACATCACTGTCCATACAAAGACATGTTACAGTTTTGAAATAGTCAACTTGTCACCCTAGTCAAATATTGGCACATCTATCGAAAATGACTCAAGATCATATGATACTAGCCTCCTTAATTGTTCATCATTCATATAAATATAGAATTATGTAATAAAACTAAGAAGACAAAGATCTTCAACTATCCTCCATATATATGCATATACATATATAAAGTTATGCATATATACATAGACATTTCATTACACATATAGGCACACATATGTATACACACACACACACACACACATATATATATATAGAGAGAGAGAGATAGGTAAACATCTCTATGTCTACATATATATTTATATGTATATGTGTGCATACACACATATGTGTATATGACTATTCCCTCATTTTACATATCTGCGCATCACATATATCTATTTAATATATTATGTATTGTTAGTTACTATGTACATTCAGGCATACATACACATATACATATGAATGGCAATATGTAAGTATGTGTCTCTGTGTGTATACACATGCATATCTGTGTATGCATGTGCATGTATATACACACACTTATGTATTTACATAAAATTTGGTTATGTATATCTATATTATCAATTTATATCATCTCTATATATACCTATACATCTATATCTAGAAATCATAATCTCTAAACATATATATGTATGTATGTATGTATGTATGTATATACACATATACATGTATGTTTAGATCATCTATATGAATATCTCTATCATCATTTACCTAATTATGGTGTTATTTGTAGATAATTTTCAATATAAAATCAGTTTGGTTGTGTATCTTAATGTAAGTTAAAAATGCATTCTCAGAGTTTATCAGAGAAACCTGAATAATTACTAATTGCTATATGTATAGCTCAAAGTCCATTAGCTTCATTGAATTCTATAGTTCCCCATGTATTAATGGTTCAAGATAAATATTCACATTTTTTTATAATTTGATATTCCCATTTTTCATTTTCCAAAGCCTGATTTCTGATTATATGCTTATATTTTCAAGTTGTCAAATGGTTCACATGTTCAGTTTTAATATTAAATTTTCTTCAATGGCTTGGGTACTTTTGACAAGTATGCAAACTGAAAAAGGAGAGTAGATCCTTATGTTGTGATTACAATTGTTTTAATGGACTTATGAATGCAGCATTTCCATTCATTTAATTTGATGTTTCCTGCCTGATTAATAATAATATTGAAATAAACTATTACTATATTCTGAACTAGAGCACTCTGCATGAACTGAAACAGTCATTTCACACAATATGACATATAACTTTTTTTTAAAAAAAATTTTTGGATCTCAACTTCATTTTATCTCTTTTCTAATGCAACCAAACATGACTGGGAAAAAAATAATCAAGTTATGGTTCAAGACATCTCCATTGTTTTGGACATAATGCAAAAGGTAATGCCTTCCTAAAAGCTCCACTTCCATAAGAGAAACAGACAATGACGTAGTAGGACTTATCATTGTGATACTTTAACAAAGTCAAAATTTTTTTTTAGGTGTATTGTGATCTCTTTCTTTTGGCAATAACTGATTTGCAACCTCTTTAGTGTGAAATCTTTTGCCACTGTTTAAGATCACACCTACTATATAAATTAAAAGATTGCCTTACTGAATTATTGCGGCTGAAAATCCAGTCTCCCTGTAGGTGACCTGTTTATGAATGAACACAAATTGATTTAGGTTGGTCTTTAGATATCAGACAAATATCATCTATCTATCACTGGGTTCTACTTGAAATCTTTACACTGTAGGATTTGGAAGAGATTGTACTCTGTTGCCAAACGTTTTGAGAACCCAAGGTCAACTTTGCAGAAATGTGAGGCATAGGAGTAAAAATGTTGTGGATATCATTAAAATTATACAAAATAGACAAATGAGAAGGTGAGCAGAAAAGAGATGGTTTCCATCAAACTTTAAATTATTTTTATGAACTGATGCAGAGTGAAGTGAGCTGAAGAAAAAAAATGATCAATATTAACACTATGTCAAAAAGAACAGCTTTTTAAAGACAATTCTTATCAACACCATGACCCATCATTATTTCGGAAACCAAATGATTCATAATGCTATTCTCCACTTGACAGGAAAAAAAAACAGTGAGTTTCTGTCACATATTTTTGGACATGGCCAATGTGGAACTTTTTTTGGGCTGCCTATGCATATTTGTTACAAAAGCTTTGTTTTTATTTTATTTTTCCAGTTGTAGGGGGTGATGAGAGAGAGATAAAATGAATACTTGCTAATTGAAAAAAAATTACATTCAATTTTTAAAATAAGGATCAAAGGTAAAATCATAATTCCAAGCCTTCCCCTGTTTGTCCTAAGCTCCTCTATGCACTCCCAGTTGCTCTCTGAAAAGTATAATCATTGATCAATAGGTACTGTCCAATTTTTTTTTTTATGGATACCTGTTCCTGACCCTTCCCCTTCTCACTTTTCCATAGGACACTCTTGTTCCATATGGTTTGGATGAATAAAATCTAAGGTCTATCAGTAGTATCTTAATGGTAGGCAGTTGTTGATTTCTCCTGGCAATATTAATTCAAACTTTTGATTCATCCAGCCTGACATGTTTCATGTTGTACTCTGAATAAAAGTTAAGTAAATAAGGTAACAATATACACATGTATTTCTTTTCCAATATTAAACCAATCAGTTGTTCCATGTTCAGTTCTAACGATTGATTCTTGGCCCACATACATGTTCCTCAGGGGACAAACAAGATGATCTGGTATTCCAATCTCTGTGAGTGCTTGACACATATTATTGTGATCCACACAGTCAAAGGCATTAGTCAATGAAGCAGAAGTAGATGTGTATTTGTTTGTTTCTTGTTGTTTTTCTGGAACTCCTTTGCTTTCTCTGTAATTCGGCAAATATTGGCAATTTCGTGTCTAGTTCCTCTGACTTTTCAAAAATCAGTCTGCTCTTCTAGTCATTCTCAGTTCACATACTGATGAAAACTAGCTTTCACATTTTTAAGCATAACACTGCTGGCATATGAAATGAGTGCAATTTTTCAGTAATATGAACATTCCTTGGTATTGCTGTTCTTTGTGATTGGGAGGTAAATTGGTATTTTCCAATCTAGTGGCCACTGTTGTGCTTTCCAAATTTGCTGGTATATTTATTATAACACTTTGATAGCACCATTTTTTAGTGTTTTAAATAGCTAAGCTGGATTTCCATCACATCCACTAACATTTTAGTTTTCAATATTCACTTCCATAAGCTTTTGAGTTTTAAATTTTCTCCCCCTCTCTTCCCTTCTCCCTTCCCAAGATGGCATGCAATCTGATATAAGCTGGACATATACATTCCTATCAAATATAGTTTCACATTAGTCATATTGTAAGGAAGAATTAAAACCAATAGGAGGAACCACAAGAAAGAAGAAACAAAACAGAAGGAAAAAAAAGCAAATAGTATGCTTCAATCTGCATTCAGACTCCATAGTTCTTTCTCTAGATGTGGATAGCATTTTCCATTCTGAGATTTTGGAGTTATCTTAGATCCTTGCATTGCTGAGAAGAGCTAAGTCCACCAAAGTTAGTCATCATACAGAGTGACTGTTATTGTGTACTACATTCTCCTGGTTCTGCTCACTTCAATCAGCATCAGTCCATACAAGGGTTTCCAGGTTTTTCTGAAGTCCACTTGCTCATCATTTCTTATGGCACAATATTATTCTATTACATTCATATACCACAACTTGTTCAGCCATTCCCCAACTGATGGACATCTCCACAGAAAGAGCTGCTATAAATATTTTGTACGTGTGGGTCCTTTTCCCACTTTTATGATCTCGTTAGGATACAGCCCTAGAAGTGGCATTGCTGGATCAAATGGTATGCACATTTTTTATAACCCTTTGGTTATAGTTAAAATTGCTCTCCAAAATGGTTGGATCAGTTCACAACTCCACCAGCAATGCATTAGTGTTCCAATTTTCCCACATCTTCTCTAACATTTATTATTTTCCTATTTTGTCATGTTAACAAATCTGATAGGTGTGATATGACATCTCAGAGTTGTTTTGATTTGTATTTCTATAATCAATAGTGATTTAGAGAATTTTTTTATATGACAATAGGTAGCTTTAATTTCTTTATCTGAAAACTGCCTGTTCACATCCTTTGGCCATTTATCAATTGGGGAATGACTTGTATTCTTATAAATTCTCCACTAACTTTATTGTCAGTAATGTTTCCTAAGGCCTGTTTGACTTCATTCTTCAGGATGTCTGACTCTAGATCAGTAACCACACCATTTTCATTTTCAGTAATATTAAGATCCTTCTTGTATAGTTCTTCTGTGTATTGTTGCCACCTCTTCTTAATCTCTTCTACTTCGGTTAAATACCTATAATTTTGTCTCTTTTCATGCTCATTTTTGCATGAAACTTTCATTTGATATCTCTAATTTTCTTTTATAGATCTCTTGTCTTTTCCATTCTATTTTATTTCCTCTTTTTCTTTGCGTTACTCATTTAAGAAAACTTTCTTTTGACTCCTTGTTATTCTCTGGAATTCTGCATTCAGATGGATATGTCTTTCTGTTTCTACTTTCCTTTTCACATTCCTTTTCCTTTATTTTTCAGATGAAACAAGGGATTTTGCATTCGCATAGTGATTTGTGTTGGTCAAAGGTTTAAAATTTAAAGAAAGAAACTTTAGTTATGAAGGTTCCATATCCCCATTAAATAATAGACACAAATTCTAAGGAGCAATAGGTGTTAACATAGATGTTCTTTATAATCTGCTTGAAAACTCTTTTAATGTTTCTGGAATTCATTATTTCATTGGTACAGGTATGTTATCAATTAATAGAGAACACAAGCATTCTGTAACTTAACAAACTTGTGGGAGGAATTGTAGTTAAAAAAAAAATCTATCACCCTTTCCTAACTTTATGATTAGGATCTATGAACTTGATTGTCAAACTTCTTTGGTCCATCACTGAATAAATTTTTAAAAACTCTCCAGAGTATGAAAAGATCTACTAGAGCTTGTGCTTCATTGGCCTAAGCTGCAAGAACTCACTATCACCTTATACTATGACAGAACAAAGAGGCATGACTTTTATAGATGCTGAAAAATGAGTGTTCAGTTTCTGTTTTTGCAGGATAATATTAGACAGCTTCTGGCTCAATTTAACATTAGTTTTTAATACAAGCATTGATTTCAATCTAGAAAGGACACAAATGGTCATCTAACTTAAATCCTCTTAATATACAAATGAGAAAATTGAGATTCAAAGAGGTCAAATGAATTGTCTGAGGCCACAAAAGTAATGTCTGAACAAAGATTTGAATTCACATCCTCTAATGTCATAAGCTGTAATCATTTTTTCTTCATAAAACAGATTATTGATATCAAGACAGATGATTTTGGGTATATAATTAATTTCCAGAGTATGCTGTGCAATTTAGAAAGTTTCCTCTTAGCTAGGGCAGTACTTTGTTCACATATACACAAAATTAATAGTTTAGAGAGCCAGATAATCATATTTTAAATGAATTTAATCCTCAATCACTCTTTGATAATTATAGGCAGCTGAAGAAACTGAAACAGAAAATAAGTTGTAGAACAAAAGCTGAGTACATATCCTTATTCTCTTTGCCTTTAAAATATAATTATATTCACCAGACCAGCAGTTCTTATCCTGAAGTCTGTGAATAGGTTTGATGACATCTCTGAATTTGTATGGGAAAAATGGCAGTTTATTCAAGGTTTTGATTTCCTTCTTAATCTTATACAGTTTATTTCATGCATTTCAAAACATAATTTGGAGGGGAGGAACCAAGATGGTCGAATGGAAGCAGTGACTTGTTTGAGCTCTCCCCCAAAAACCTTCCAAATACTATTTAAAAATGGCTCTAAACAAATTCTAAAGTGGCAGAACCCACAAAAAGACAAAGTGAAACAAATTTCCAGTCTAAGACAACCTGGATGGTTGATCATAAAAGTATATTGTACTGGGGTAGGAGAGAAGCACAGTTCGGCAAGGGCACGCAGGCCACAGCAAACCTGGAGCAGGCCTCAGAGGACTGAATCACAGGCAACTGTGGTGGTTTCCTAACTTTTCAACCCACAAATGCCAAAGACAACTTAGAAGGTCAGTGGGAAAAGTCTCTGTGGTGCTCTGTTTCTGTGGTGAAAGAAAAGCTAGGTATCAGCCCCAGTTCCTGAGTGTGGCTCTGGGGAAGGGGCTGCTTCCTGTGCTTTCTGCTCACAGACTGAGGTGGAATTGAGTGCCTGATAAGAGAGGGGATTTCAGGGATCTCTTTGCTAGTGCTGAGGTAGGAATCTCTTGCTTTGCCCTTGCTTGGATCTGAGTCACATTTCTGAGGAGTGGTCCTGGGGCGAGGAGGAGAGCTGGCATGATTGACTTGTAGTGGTGGTGGAGAGGAAATCCTCCTCATAGTTCTAAGATAGAAAAGAGTGCTTATGGTCACTCATAGACCAGAGCACAGGCCAGGAAAGGAGTAAACACCTTGCCCCTTATCATACCACCATGGAAGAACTGAAAATTTACAGGTCCCTAGAAGTATATCTGAAAACAGTTGTACAAATCCCCAAAACTTGGGACGGTACATTCTCCACATTGGAAGCAGACCTCTACCTTAATAAAGAGTTTATAACTCAAGTAATTGGCTGGGATCATGAGCAAACCTTGCAAGAAGTGTCAGACCATAGAATCTTTTTTTGGTAACAAAGAAGATCAAAACAACCAGAAGAAGACAACAAAGTCAAAGCTCCTGCATCCAAAGCCTCCAAGAAAAATATGGATCAGTCCCAGGCCTTGAAAGAGCTTAAAAAGGATTTTGAGAAGCAAGTAAGAGAAGTAGAGGGAAAACTGGGAAAAGAAATGAGAGTGATGCAAGAAAATCATGAAAAACAAGTCAACAGCTTGCTAAAGGAGACCCAAAAAATACTGAAGAAAATAACACCTTAAAAAATAGACTAATTCAAATGGCAAAAGAGGTCCAAAAAGCCAATGAGGAGAAGAATGTCTTGAAAAGCAAAATTGGCCAAATGGAAAAGGAAGTCCAAAAGTTTAAAGAAGAAAATATTTTCTTAAAAATTAGAATAGAGCAACTAGAAGCTAGTGACTTTATAAGAAATCAAAACACTGTAAAACAAATCCAAAAGAATGAAAAATTAGAAAACAATGTGAAATATCTCATTGGAAAAACAACTGACCTGGAAAATAGATCCAGGAGAGAGAATTTAAAAATTATTGGACTATCTGAAAGCCATGATCAAAAAAAGAGCCTAAACATCATTTCTCAAGAAATTATCAAGGAAAATTGCCCTGATATTCTAGAACCAGAAGAAATTGAAGGAATTCACCAACCACTTCCTGAAAGTTATCCCCAAAGGAAAACTTCTAGGAATATTATAGACAAATTTCAGAGTTCCCAGGTCAAGGAGAAAATATTGCAAGCAATCAGAAAGAAACAAGTCAAGTATTGTGGAAACATAATCAAGACAACACATGATTTTGCAGCTTCTACATTAAGAGACTGCTGGACATGGAATATAATATTCTGGAGGGTAAAGGAGATAGGATTACAACCAAGAATCACCTACCCAGCAAAACTGAGTATAATCCTTCAGGGGGAAAAGTGGTCATTCTGTGAAATAGAAGACTTTCAAGCATTCTTGATGAAAAGACCAGAGCTGAATAGAAAATTTGACTTTCAAATATTAGACTCAAGTGGAACATGAAGAGGTAAACAGGAAAGAGAAATCATAAAAGACTTATTAAGGTTGAACTGTTTATATTCCTGCATGGAAAGATGATATTTATAACTCATAAGAACTTTGTCAGTATTAGGGTAGTTGGAGAGAAAAAATTATACGTATGTATGTATATGTATATATATATATGTATGTATGTATATATACATTTAGATATGTAGACATAGATAGATAGATAGATAGATAGATAGATAGATAGATAGATAGATAGATAGATAGATAGATAGATAGA
>NW_020954610.1:29518399-29519551 GCF_900497805.2 Vombatus ursinus
AGATAGATAGATAGATAGATAGATAGATAGATAGATAGATAGATAGAGGGCACAGGGTGAGTTGAAGGTGAAGTGGTGATATCTAGAGAATAAAACTAAGGGGTGAGAGAGGATTATACTGGGAGAAGGATAAAGGGATAGGTAGAAGGGGGTAAATTGTTTCACACAAAAAAAAACAGATAAGAAAAGGCTCTTACAGTGGAGAGGAAACAGGGGAAGGTGAGAGGGAATGAGTGAATCTTATTCTCATAGGATTTGGCTTAAGGAGGGAATAATATACACACCCAATTGGGTATGGGCATCTGTCATACCCTACAGGAAAATAGGGGGAGAAGGGGGCAAGAGAGCATGGGAATGATAGAGAGGAGGGCAGATTGGGAAAGGGGGTAATCAGAAATAAACACTTCTGAGGAGGGACAGTGTCAAAAGAAAGAATACAATAAATGGGGGGGTGGGATAGGATTAAGGGAAATAGAGTTAGTTTTTCACAACATGGCTACTATGGACATGTTTTGCATAACTGTATATATATAACCTATATAGAGTTGCTTGCCTTTTCAATGAGAGTGAGTGGGGGAGAGGAAAGGATAAGATTTGGAACCCAAAGTTTAAAAAACACATGTTTAAAAAAATGTTGTCACATGCAACTGGGAAATAAGAAATACAGGAAATGGGGTACAGAAATCTATCCTGCCATACAGGAAAATAGAAGGGGAAGGGGATAAGAGAAGCGGGGAGAGATAGAAAGGAGAGCAGACTAAGGAAAGGGATATTCAGAATGCATGTCATTTTGGGGTGGTGGGAGGGGCAAGATGAGGTGAAAATTTGAAATTCAAAATCTTATGGAAGTAAATGTTGAAAACTAAAAATAAATAAATTTTTAAAAAACCTAATTCAAAGAGGAAGTCTATAACATTAACCATACAGCCAATGGGATCACATGACATAAGAAATGTTAATAACTCCTTCACTGTACTGATGCAGTGCTGGAACACACATAATCTTAGTAAACACTTGAAAAAACATACCCTACAAGCCCAAGACTATAAGTATTTTTTTCTTTCCTTCTTCTTCTTCTTCTTTCTTCTTCTTCTTCTTCTTCTTCTCTTCTTCTTCTTCTTCTTCTTCTTCTTCTTCTTCTTCTTCTTCTTC